>NC_137921.1:17191128-17458628 GCF_963457725.1 Sprattus sprattus | reverse complement strand
GTGGCAGAGAAAATGTTTTCAAGAGTGTTAATAATCTTCAGAGCGAATCTAGCTGTCACAAAGATACTTCTGGTAAAATAAAAATGCTTCCTAACCAACATTCCCTTCCGGCAGTCTTAATAGTCTGAACACGCCAGATTTAGCTAATCAAGCACAGTTCAGATGCTCAGGCAAGCAATCAGGGGTGCTTGAAGCAAGAATAGACAGAAAATATGACCTCAACAAGCATCCTGAGGCCCCAGATACTTCCTGGCAAAATTCTCGGGAAGTTACTCTGAGAACGAGTGCTGGCGGTGGGAGAGACACGTTCCAGAACTTTCCTTGTCCCTACTGAGCTGAGCTCTAATATCTGTAACTTTTGAGTCAGGCACTTTCATCTTACGGCACAGCCTCAGCTGGTTTGATCCTGTTCGGTTCCATCAGCTCTAACCCTAGGCATCGTGGGAAAGAGAACATGCCAGATCGGCGAGGAACCGTGGCATGTGGCACTGCCAGCTGCACCGCGCTTAAAGCAACTTTCTCACCTCTTTCCCACAAGCACTGTGCCAAGGGATCTAGATGTACTAATACTCAAACCACCTGTCACATGGCCCAGCCCCATGCATGAAATTGGCAGGAAGAGAAAAATGACAGAGACATGAAAGGTAGAAAGACATCAATTTACAGTAGAAAAAAAAGAAAGAGAAGAACGAAATAGAGAAAGAGAAGAATGAAGCAAAATAGATCAAGGTAGAGGGGGAGAGGAACAGATAAAGACATCAAATCACAGTAGAAAGAACGAAAGAGAAGAATGAAGAATACATAGATCAAGGTGGAGGGGGAGAGGAACAAGGACTCTTAAACGCTCAGGCAGAAGCTGCTAGCGTTACCATCTTGAGCATGTTGCTGGCCGTGGGCCGCACTCCTCTCCTCAGGTCATTGTGTTTGTTGACGATCTCCCTCTGCTCTGTGGACGTGGCCCTGAGCTCAGCCTCTTCAACACCTCATCAAAAAAACAAAAACACCATACAATCACTCACTACCAACTACCCTTGATATGGAGTTCATACAGGATTCTGCATGCTTACTTGGTGAAGGAGATCATGGAAAAAACAATTGTTGCGAAGTTGAAAAGTATTTTCTTGCTTTGGCATCTATGTAGTCTTTGTGCTCATAACACATACACTTAGCTTATTTTAAATTTGTTTACATTTTTATTTCTGAACTATACATTGCACGCAGATCTTACTAAGGATTGTTAAATGATCAGGGCTGTTTGATCTACATGGCACATAACAAAACAGTCATTAATTATAATGTCTAACAAAACAGCGCATGAATATTCAACGCTTATAGCATAAGAAAGACAAATATACCCAGAGGACCACACTTCATTATAATCTATTAAAATGATGTCATACAATGAATGAATGAATATTATATCAATGTCACAATGATATGTATCACCGTAGGCACTAAAACTAGGTTTTCATAAAGGTGTAATACTAACAATTAACAGCCAAGTCATTATGTCACATTATGCCTGCATATCAGGTTACTGATAATGGTGCATCAGGTCATTAACATATTCCTATAGTTATGATTTTGAGAATTAACACAATGGTTGCAAGCAACACCACACCATGAAAAACGTCAAAGATACTCACCAGGCTTCAGGCGTCACAGATCCATTTCCAGCAGGGCAAAAAGCACAGTAAAAGTCAATGCACTTCATGATCATCCATCAACAAATATACAGTTTAGTTCAATGTACACTTTTCAATGCCAGAATAAAAAACAAAACAAACAAACATTTTTGTGTAATATCTTTGTCAGAATGGCAATTGTTTAAAGTTCAATACTGTACAAGTAAAGATGAATGATCTCAAATTAATTTCACAAATGCTATGGAGAATTTGTTTTCCTCGTTAGCTAAGATAAAGTTGGTCTGAGAAGTATTGACTGGTGATTAGCTTCTACTTTGGTTAATCTCTAATGCAGAGTAGGGCACTGATCTAGCCTGTGTTAGAGATTGCAGTTCCAGATTCATTTAGGTAAACTCACCTGAGCCTCCTCCTCTGCCCAGGTAACGGAGGTGCTCAGGAGCACGAGGAGCAACACAGGGAAAGTGATCGGTGACATGGCAACAGTGTCTGTGGCACCCAACACACCTGTACTATATATCTGAGCAATGGCAGTTGAGTGTCCCTGCATTCACAGGTGACCACTGTCGAACAGCTGAGTCTGCGCATTCTATGGGAAGGTGTGAATGCATGCACATGTTGTCTGCTCATGTGTGTGTATACGAATGTATGTATATAGACTGCATACATTGATATACGTATCAGTTGTTTACCAACTGCCATTGGAGTATGCACCACATGTCTAGATTCCCACTGTTAATGAACATGGAAAGTCCTTGGGCCATTTTATAAATAATTCTTCCTGGTCAACATACAGATTTGAATTGGTGTGTGGATCTTATTTATCTTTAAAGTGTTTGTAGCAACCAAAAAGATTACGTCTGTCAGGTCAGGTGTGTGGTTTTCAAAACTGGTGTGTGTGTGTGTTTGTATATATATTTGGCATATGATAAAGTGGTGTTGGAAGCTTTCATAGCTTGCGTTTATGTCACACTTCTACATGATGCTTGAGAGTGCACATAACTCCTTTGCAGATGGACACATGGAGAGCACCTAAAATAACCACCACTAGGCTCGGATGATTTTGTAGCATCGACAGACTCGTGAAGGTTTCTACGCTTTTCCTTTCAAGACAAAGACAAAGAAGTACATGAAGATGTTTTATTTCCAAAACCACTTCACCAGATATTGGAATCCAAGGCTGTGTACCTGAGCTGCACACAGAGCTGTACAGAAATTAAATGCATTTCCAAACACACTCACCCCTGATCCTGAAGAACATGTTATGAGCAGTTAAAGAAAATTATTCAGATGGTATATGAAGGCTGACACTTTGCACTGACTATGCTGTAAGACTTTAACAATGATAATAAAAGGCTGTTTTTTTCTCCTAAAAAACCTCTATCTGTTGTGGTGTCATTAGAAAATACATCCTTCATGTAAATGCTGCTCAGGGTGTCTAGATGATCTTGCCGTCGCACTTGCAGGAGGCAGGGCACCAGTCGGCAATGTTTTTGTTACCGCAACCCCAGGCCTTGGCAAACTGGGGACAGTTACCATACTTGTCACTGTACGGGCAGGGGTTGGCTGGCAAGAGAGGAGACACACACAAAAAAGTGTTAGACTATGCATAAATTAACTCTTTATACAGCAAAGTTCTCAGATCAACACCAAGAAAAGGTCAATTGAGTTTAGAGATCTGAATTTCCATACTTGATACTATGAGGGGGTCCTGCTTACATGGTGCTGGGTCCATATTTCTTCTACCACCCCCTTGATACATAGTTCAGTCACATTTTAATTTAGATTATTACAGTGCATGAAATGCCCTGTATTGTTATTCCTAGGCTTCTTCTTCTTATTCTTGTTACCTTTTTCTGCGATTAATTCAGCCGAACCATTCAAACTTTGTCGCGTAGGTCTTGTAAAGGACACTTATGCTATGTATTTTTCACTTTTCTAAACTTTATATTTTTAAGATATTAAATAAAAACGAATCGAAATTTTCCCATTGACTTACATTGGGCCATTATGACATCATAATAGGGTCTTTAAACTGGCTTGCACCTGTGCCAAACCTGCGCCAAATCAAAGGAACCTCTTCTCTGTCCCTCTCAATTTAACTGTAACTAGGAACATTAAGACACTTTCCATTCTCTACTTTTTTTCTCTCTATCTCTCCATCTTTCTCTCTATCCCTCTCAGTCTACTTTCTCTCACACTCAATCTCTCTTCTTCACTCCATTTTTATCTCCTTTTTTCAATATTTTCACTCTCTTTTTCTCTTTCACTCTTCTTTCCTTCTTCCACTCATCTTTCCTTCTTCCACTCTTCTTTCCTTCTTTCACTTTTCTTTCCTTTCTTCACTCTCCTTTCTTCTTTCCTTCTTTCACTCTTCTTTCCTTTTCTTCTTTCCTTCTTCAACTATTATTTCCTTCTTTCACTCTTCTTTCCTTTCTTCACTCTTCTTTCTTTTCTTCTTCCACTCTTCTTTCCTTTCTTCACTCTTCTTTCTTTTCTTCTTTCACTCTTCTTTCCTTCATCCTCTCTTCTCTCCTATCTTCACTCTTCTATCCTTTCTTCGTTCCTTCTTCCACTCTTCTTTCCTTTCTTCTTTCCTTCTTCTTTCTTTTCTTCTTCCTTTCCTAACTTTTGCATTTCATGCACTGGTATTTCCTTCAGGAAATGCATTTTCTAGTCTGTTATTACAGTGCATGAAATGCCCTGTATTGTTATTCCTAGGCTTCTTCTTCTTCTTATTCTTGTTACCTTTTTCTGCGATTAATTCAGCCCGAACCGCTTCACGTAGAAACTTCATTCAAACTTTGTCGCGTAGGTCTTGTAAAGGACACTTATGCTATGTATTTTTCACTTTTCTAAACTTTATACTTTTTAAGTTATTAAAGAAAAACGAATCAAAATTTTTCCATTGACTTACATTGGGCCATTATGACATCATAATAGGGTAATTAAACTGGCTTGCACCTGTGCTTCACTGACACCTGCGGCAAGCCTCCAAGGGTCCTCTTCTCTCTGTACCTCGCCATTCAACTGTATAACTAGGAATATTAATAGACACCTTCCATACTCTACTTTTTTTTCTCTCTATCACTCTCACTCTACTTTCTCTCACACTCCATCTCTCTGCTTCACTCTTTTTTTCTCCTTCTTTCAATATTTTCTCTCTCTTTACTGTCTTTATCCAGAGCCACTCTTGTTCACTCTTCTTTCCTTACTTTGTTTCTTCCTCTTTTCTTTCCTTTCTTCTTTCCTTCTTTCTACTCTTCTTTACTTTCTTCTTTTCTTTCTTCACTCTTCTTTCCTTTCTTCTTCCCTTCTTCCACTCTTCTTTCTTTCTTCACTCTTCTTTCCTTTCTTCTTTCCTTCTTCAACTCTTCTTTCCTTCTTTTACTGTTCTTTCCTTTCTTCCTTCCTTCTTTCACTTTTCTTTTATTCGTTCTTTCTTAACTTTTGCATTTCATGCACTGGTATTTCCTTCAGGAAATGCATTTTCTAGTTTTCTTTTTTAATGTATTTTGTTTTTACAGTGAATCCATTGTAACAGTCCACCATATTTCACCATGTTTTTATTTAATCTTGTACATTGACCATGTTTGTGTATATTTCATTTAAACAGACTTACTGCATAGGCCATTGTCACAGGCATCTGGACAGTCACCACAGGGTGGTCCCTCCTTGTATGGGTGAGCGTAGCCATTATGTCCAGCAAAGAAAATGTTTCCACTGTGAACATCAACAAGAAGTACGAGAAGACATGGCATGAGCATATGCTATGAATGTTCACATTATTTGTGCAGTGAAATGGTAAATGGGTGGTTGAAAGAGCTTCTCATGTAATTATATATTACACATGTTTATAACATACCATAAACATAACAAAATACAGTAATGTAAAAAAAGGTTTATTCCCCATAGCGAAAAGAATTAAGCATACACTTCCTATTTACTAAGCATGCTTAATATGAAGTTGGGGCAAATCTCACATACATGATCTCACTTTGACAGACTATTTTGAGATTTCAGAAATGTCTCCTGAAGTCAGGTGTGGAGCTATAAACTGAGGACAGCTAATATTAATGTATACTACTACACATTTTATAGAACTAATCTCCTGAAGAGGGCTGAGTAGAGGTGGGGGGAGAGGACTCACGCAGGGCAGTAATGGCAGACGTAGAAGTAGGCAAAGCCAGTGTCAGGACAATTTGCTACACCACAGCCGATCTCATTGGATCTGTACCAAACCACCTGAGGAAGAAGAAGTAAGACAAATGCTCGTTTAGCGAACATTGTTTGTCGTTGTTGTTGATGTTGATGATGTTGTTGTTGTGAATTTCTGAATTGTAATAATAAATGAAATGACAGACAGAGACTGAAAAGGGTGTGTGTGTGTGTGCGTGCGTGCGTGCGTGCGTGCGTGCGTGCGTGCGTGCGTGCGTGCGTGCGTGCGTGCGTGCCTGCGTGCGTGCCTGCGTGCGTGTGTCTGTGTGTTTGTGGGTGTGTGTGTGTGTACAACAACATAAGTAATCGAGAGCTGCATCCCCCTTGCAAAGTCATCTAGGGGTGAGTTCCTGTTTCTTCTGTTTTATGTGTGACTCAGGTTATGACAGATGAGCTCACCTGTGTGAAGTGGCCAACCGTAGCATCTCCAATGGGACCGTGACCGTATTTGTAGTGCTTGTCCTCATTGAACCAGGCCTGGATGGCTTCATCCCAAGAGAGTGGGGCGCTGGAGTAGAACAGGTTCTCTCCACATCCACTGGCTGCGTACACACACACACACACACACACACACACACACACACACACACACACACACACACACACACACACACACACACATACATATATACAAAATGAATCATCAACAATATACACAAACACAAAAACCAACACCCATACAGATGCAAACACACACAAACATAAAAGAAAAGGAATCATCAGAGTATACACACATACACATACATGCACACGCATAAGAGAGCGAATTCTGTATAAATCAAATCAATCTTCCGTTTTCTAGTGTTACATGACCTCTCCTTGAAAGAAATTAATTTGCATGTAGTGAATGTATCTGTTTACTGTATTTGTGTGAGAGTGCATGTTTGTTAAAGGGAGATAGAGAGGGAGCGAGGGATGGAGAGAAAGTGAGAGATAGAGGAAGAGAGAGAATGATACAGTACTGCCGATTTTTCTCTCGCTGGGAGTGCTGTGTTTCTCTGCACATGTGTTAGCCCATTTTTGAGCGTTGGCTGCAACCTCACTATTCCAACTCTGGGAGAGAGCGAGAGAGAGAGAGAGAGAGAGAGAGAGAGAGAGAGAGAGAGAGAGAGAGAGGAATTACCATCAGACTGTGTGGGACAGTCACAGGACCAATGTTAATTATTGTTTAACCACCACCACAGAAAAATATATGGATAGTGAGAAGAGTACCTGCACATTTCATATAATGCATAGTGTGAATACGTCAAAACGTATTATATATTTGATATACCAATATGGTATATATACCAGAAATTGCATCAAAGTTACATAGTGGAGTCGGTGAGTTAGCATCAGTGGCTGTGCGTTACCATTTTCAGCATGTTGCTTGCAGTGGGATTGACCGATCGCCGAAGTTCATTGTGTTTGTTTACAATGTCCTCTTGAACAGCAATGTTGTTTGTGTTGAGCTGAGCATCTACAACACGAGAAAGACACATGGTAAATACTGAATCCACTGTCCAGTTGGGGAAATATGTGCTCATATAGAGGCATACTTACATGTCTAGAGAGACAGCATCACCAGGTGAAATGAAAACAAAAGGGGTAGAAAACCAAAGTAGAATGAGATGACACATGTCTGGAGTCGCTACTTCCAGTATAGTATTCACAGATATCCTGTCATAGCTGTGCTCTAAGTGTAAATACTGGAATGGTTTGTACTTTTATAACATGCAATCAATATAAAATGCAAATTCAATATATGTCTGTTTCCATGGTGAATATCTTCCTGGGCACTAGGTAATAGTCTATGAAATGAAAGGAACCTTTAACTGACCTCTCCCCAGGTGGCAGGCACCTGAAGCAGAGTGATGACAGCCAAAACAAATGTGAAAGAGAACATGACAGCTGTGGTACTGTAAGAAATCAAAGGCAAACCATCAGGGAGAGGTCCAATTCATTTCAGTCAATTATATATTGTATATTACTATCATATTATGTGATACTATATTATATTATGTTATAAAAATATATTGACAGCAAAGTTTAACGAGCACATATGATCTTAGACAACTTCATCATTATAGGCAAGTTAAGGCTATGTCACATGCACTGATTTTGTTTTTCAATGCTTTCTTAGACGGTTTAGTGATAACTGTACCAAGGAGACAATATATAGAAATATATAAAATATATAGAACCTAGTACTGTTTGTGAAGAATGTTATTCCTCCAAGTTGTCATGATAACGGTTATGATAACTGAAGTATCTAGGTCTATACTGGTAAATCGATGAGATCACAAAGCGGTCCAAACCTAATTATATACAGGAGTCAAGTTTAAGTAACTCATAACTGCTTATGTTAAAAGATATGAAGATATCAGAGGTATTATTCCTTACCTTCTCCCAGCCGAGGAATGCACAAGGAGAAGGCTGCTGGAGTTCTTGAATTTATACCATTTTCATGAGAGCATTTCAAATAACAGAGGGACCACCTGACCAAGATTTGGTAGCGCTATCATGCCATGTGTTCCAAGCTAATGCTAATGACTTGAGATAGCAATGATATGAAATCAGATTTACAGATATAGTGTAGATGTCAAGCATTTTTTGGCTTGCACCAGAGCACACACTGCCAAAAGATGTAGTACATCCAAACTACTTTTGTCAGAAGATCATACGTTTGTACCCAAAGGCTTGCATCCCAATACAAAGACAGTTTGGACAAGGCAGACATGCCACCACCAGAAAGGATTTGATGAAATCTATGCGTTGTACTTCACATTCCTGTATTAATGATCAAATGTATTTAATGGTTGTGGATGTTTTAAAAATGTTACATCGATCTCTGAATTAATAACCTGATAATTTGAGCATTAGTAAAACATGTCTAATCTTTACCCTGGTTCATTTTTGGCAGAGGAGCCATTTCTATTCTGAGAATACTCAGATACAGGTCAGGGCAAGGACATCGCGGTGGTGGAGACCTACAAGTTCCCGGGGGTGCATCTAGACGACAAGCTGAACTGGTCAGCTAACGCAAGTGCAACATATAAAAAGGGACGGAGTAGCTTGTTCTTCCTGAGGAAACTCAGGTCCTTTGATGTATGTAAAGAGATGCTGTGCATGTTTTACCAATCTGTTATGGCGAGCGTGCTCTTTTTTGCTGCAGTCTGCTGGGAGGCAACATGTCTAAGAGGGACACTGGGCGGCTGGACAAACTAGTCAGAAAGGCGAGCTCAGTGGTGGGGCAGAACCTGGAATCACTGGGGACTGTGGTAGAGAGACGGATGCGGGGCAAGCTCTTGGCCATCATGGGCAATGTTAATCACCCCCTCCACCATGTCCTGGCAGGACAGTCCAGCAGCATCCGTAGCGGGCGGCTCAACACAATACGATCAAGGACTGAGCGACATAGGAGGTCATTCGTCCCAGATGCCATTAAACTTTAATTATTATGCACTTTACACCATACATCCTTCATACTACACTGTACATAGCTGAATTGGATTGTTTGTATTGTATCAAATTGTCTGTATATTGTTTGTCATTATTGTAAATATGAGAGAGCTGCAAGATCCCAGAATTTCCCCACAGGATTAATAAAGTATTTATCTATCTATATAGATACGCCACAACATTAAGGCTTATTTCCATGTTCCTAATGGAATGATGCAAAATGCATAAAGAAAATACATACAATCATATTAAAGGGAGAGGTCACCTTCAAATGAAAAGACCTCAGGCCTCCTGTAGGCCAACAGACCTTTTTCATCTAAGGCAGGTCTAACAACACAGTTGAACACACCTCACCTCCACTCCTGGGCATGCCCATGTTACATTTACATCATATTTAGGCTGTGCCGTGCAAATTGCACTAATTCATTGTGGGCTGTTTAGCCAGATGAATTCTGCAACATAATTCTACACTGGTTATACCAGAGCTATTGTGTTTTTTAGTGGATTTTAGATAGCCTACATCACCTCATTATTTTAACATTAAATACCGTGTACTGATATTGCATTACATTAGAGACCAAAATCTATACTTGT
This sequence comes from Sprattus sprattus, assembly GCF_963457725.1. Taxonomy (NCBI): domain Eukaryota; kingdom Metazoa; phylum Chordata; class Actinopteri; order Clupeiformes; family Clupeidae; genus Sprattus; species Sprattus sprattus. The sequence continues at coordinate 17,448,732 of NC_137921.1, read as the reverse complement.
TTAACAAGATAGGGAGTGTTTACCAGTGATAAGACTGTTCAGAATGAAAGGTGACCTGACTTGTGACGAAGGTTGTCCTGATCTTGTTTTGCATTATCACAGAGAAGACCATTAATCACTTCTAAGAATTTTACATAATGTAATAAAGCACATTTGTGAGCAATCATTATTTTTTTTTAAACAAGGCCTTGGTCAAGGTCATGACATATGTGAAATGTCATTGCAAATATGAACTCAGAGACCTTGCTGAAGTTTATAAAAACCCAGGCCGCTTCATCAGATCCCTACTCTAAAGAATCTTTAGAGGATCTAGTCTGAACTCTGTGATGAAGGTTTTTTTGTGACGTCCTTTTAGGTCTTTAGGTCAGTTCTATAGGAAAGAACCCCCTTTTTTATACAAATGTTCTTTCTGGATTTCTCAGGACTTTTAATTTCAATAAAGGTGTATTGGAAGCTTCTGTGGGTGAAATCTGCATAACCCTTTTCCATACAAAGCACAGCCTAAAGCATAAGAAATATGCAAATTGAGCCAAGGAGTGCTGGACGCAAACAAAGATTAAAGGTGGGTCCGCGGGTACACTCTTTGTCAAATTCAGTTAATTGCCTCTCACAGTCCTCTAGCTGTCCATTCAGTGTGTGCGCACAAAAATATTCTGGAGTTCATTCACAGTCCTGGCTCTGTAAGTGGGGGACAAACCTAGCCTGGACCAAGCCATGAACAATAACAGCCTTTTAGAATAGAATAACTTTATTTGTCATTGCACAAACGAAATTGAGGTAGCAGGAACACGAAAACAATAAAAATATAGATTGAACTATACATATTTACACTATAAAAACGCAAGACATATTACACAACAGAGAGCCAAATACTGGTCAGTTTTGTGAATTGTTAAGTGCTATGATGGCTCTGGGATAAAAGCTGTTTATCAGCCTGTCTATTTTTGCTTTGATGGTCCTAAAGCGTCTCCCTGAAGGCAACAGTTCAAATAGGTGGTGACTAGGGTGTGTTGAGTCTCTGGGGATGCTGTGGGCTTTCCTGAGGCAGCCTGTTTAATGTCCTCAAGAGGTGGAGGAGTGCAGGAGTGTTAACGTGTTACTTCATTGGGAGTCGTGTAATTTCATTGGCTGTTGAACCCAAATATCAACAACCTTTTGACAGACTGGAAATTTGAGTTGGACAGATTGAGCAAGTGAAAATTTTTCTGTGCTTCCCATCTTTTTTTTTTTTTTTACAAATCTTTGCATGTAACTTAATTATTGTGACTACACTGAAAAACAAACTATTTTGCACAAGAATGAATTGTGTTAAATCAATGCAGCACAAGAGTAGACCTATGTGTGTGAACTCAAAACACTTCAGCTGTGAAACATTGTTTGATGGCTTATCTACATCTAGCAGTAAGGGGTGTATCTGATGTCACCAAGCACTTAACAAGTACTCAATTGAAAGCTATCTGAAACCAAAGCTTTGACTTGAATGTACTCTTGAGAGTAAGATTATTGAAGCCTACTGCTGTCTGATAAGGATATGTGTAATTTCACCGCTGGCAGCATACCCACGCTGGAGCACCTTGTGGCTTAAATCGTCTATTTAGTAGAGGAGCTGAGAGAACCTGTTGAATCATTTGCCTTGCTTCCACTCTGTGAGACAGGGGTCATTCAGTCCGAAACTTTAAGCCTAATTCAATTTGCAATGTTGGTGTTTGCACTGATAGCAGGAGAAGGAGGACCTCTGTGGGCGGATTTGGGATGTTGCACTTCTTGTACCAGAGACATGACTCATTGCTGTACCTGTCATTGGGTTGGCCACAACAGTAGGGGTAGGTTAAATTACTAAAAGTCTGCTTAAATGTGGCGATCGAAGAATTGCTAAAACGTGTGCTTACAGAAGGCCAGGCATATGGAAGAACAAGACACTTTTCTGAGTCCATTCCAATAAAAACGATAGCCTATTTCACAGCACCTCGCCCCCGAAGTCTCCCATTCTGTTTGCTTCCACAGGGCAAAATCGAAATGGCATGGATGCTGCAAAGTGCCCAATGCCAACAGGTGATTTAGGGATCATTTTAGTGACATTAAGAGGAGGAGAGGTGTTGCCTCACTTCATGTTTTCGTGAAGTTGTAACTCTGGGAAGCCAATTGGATTGAGAGACCGCCTGTGGGAAAAACATTGTGTGAGAGAGGTTTTACATAATGTAACCTATAGACGCTCGGTAGGTGCGCGCTTTCAACTCGCTGTGCTGTGAGGTCCTTGTCGCGCATGCGCAGTGCATCTTACGAGCTGTACTTTCATTCATACACAAAGAGACGCCAAAATATCAGGTTGTTGTCGCCCCTATAGGGCCATATGTGACCACTATTTATTTTTTTCATAACGCGGTCACCTCTTGTTTACGGACGCTAACGGTGCAAAGGGAGAACAAGCCATAGCATACTATGAAGAAACGCTGTGCAGACGCCACCAAGCTTCGGAAAATGAAAAAGCTCAAAATGACAGAAAGGATATCGGAAAGGTAGAGAGGGTGACGCATCCCCGGATGCCGTTGCTTTTGTTGTTGCTGGCTTTGTGTAATGCCCTTCTCTCTTACTCTCACCTGGGATGCTATTTATATAATCACGATTTAGCCTACTTTCCATGTCGTATAGCCTAGAGCGTATTTAGCTTTGAACGATAGGCAATAGGTAGGCTATACTTATGTATACAATATATTGCCCGCAGAGCTGTAAAGACGGCTACATTGTGTATAACTCGAAATGAATCGTTCCAAAGTGATTTCATCAAAAGCAGTAAATTGTGTAAATCGATTGGGTTCCTTAGCTGTTATTAGCTGTTTGACGCTCCACAATGCTCATATTGTAAAGACATAAAAACGCTGTGTTATATGATTTGATATTTTATGATTATTATTTTTAGTAGTAGTAATTATTATTATTGTTATTATTATATGACCTTTTACACTTATCGTTTGTAGATCCATAACCCACAGTAGGCTGGCATTTACTGATTGCCTGCTGATAACAGCCCTCAGACAGCTTGTCTAGACCACAAGACAATTTGATTGTTTGGAGCAGTGTAACAAAGCAAAGTCTACTGGGACGATAAGTTGGACAAATGTATTTGCAATAGCCTTAAGCCTACTTTCAGATCTTTTCACAAAGCAATAATTTACTGTATCGCTTAAATAACATGTATGTGATGAAGCAAATGGTTATGCAATGTTATTACAGGGTGGCTAAATAAACTCAGGATGCAGTGGTATCGTTTTTATAAGCCTATTTATATTGTTCTCAACGACGTAGGCCTAATTTTCTTGCTTGCCTTACGTTACGGGTATATTACATGACCGTTCCATCATTCATTTGCTCCGAAATAGCTGTAATACATTACTATGCACTGATTCTGTTATGCTGTGGTACTGAGGAACGGATGGAAGTTGTCATGGTTACCAAACAAAAAAAATAGCCGATGCAATAATATGGAGGAAAGAAGGACAGAGAGAGAGAGATGGGGATACAGAGACAGAGAGAACAAAGGCTACTTAGAACAAAAGGAGCAAAATGTATAGATCTGGAAAGAGACATTTAACAGACAACCTCCAGGGCACAAAAAATATGAATCTACTGAAGACAGTTGGCTATAAAGTCAATTGATAATTCAGTGTGAAACATTTTAAGCAAAAACGCTTGTTTTATTAATGTTATCTTCGAATTCTGGGGTTTCAATTCCAAAACTTCCTCCTTGTGTAGGCTCATAACTGTGTAGTCTGGTGAATAGCCGTGAAGATTCTATATTTAGTAATTGTTGTCAAAAGATGTCCTCGACTTACAACAATGATGTCATTCTGTAGGCATGGCAATGGTCCCCAGCATCATATGCATCCTCCCCCTCTGTTGTTTACATTTGCCAGGCATCGAAACATATAAACAAATGCATGCAAATACCTGCAAGACAAAATTGAAATACATATACTGCAACACCATTGTAATGATCCTTTTCAGTATTTCTGTAGAATTATTCTATTATGGTACATCCAGGGATATTTCTATTTTGACTACAAAAACAAACCTATATATTTCATCTTTAAATAAAGACCTAAGCATATGTTATTATATTTGCTTTTACTATAGGACATTTTCCGTCTACCGACTGTTTTATTTAATTTGCTTTCTTTTGTACACTTGCTGTTTTGCTCAGCGCTGCAGTTTAAGTTGCAATATATATTTTTCGTAATATAACATGTATTCTCTGAAATTATAATGATGTCATTCTGAAGGCATATTCAAAAGACAGTGTTGCAAAATATCCCTGTGTATTGCATGCATCATCTGTCCTGCAGGGCCTTTATTGCCTTTGTTTACATTCCTCTGACTCATCAACAGAAGAGACAAAGAGGCAGGCTGTACGAAAGCCTCATGAATATTGGGAAACATTTGAATTTAATTTTTCCTTCAAAATGACATCAATTATGGCTGGTTTTGACATATTTATATTGTTAATAATAATAATTACATATTGTTTTGTTGAAGGCCTAGCTGGAAAACCCACGGTCTGCCAATGGTCAAACTCATCCTACATTTTTCTCCACAGTGCTTACACAGTCCTGAAGTTCATGATAGTATGGACACTGGTGTTATTAGCAGACTTTCTGCTGGAGTTCCGCTTGGAGTACCTGTGGCCATGCTGGCTATTCTTTGGTAGTGTTTACACCACCTTCCACTGCCACGGGCTGGTAAGGACAGTGCCTTCATGCCTAGATCAATTACTCACTGTGCTAGCAATAATATGATTTATATATAATATAATATTATTTAATTTAGTCAGTGTTCTTAATGATTATCATCAATCAGTGCATAAATGTATATAGGCTGTATATGTTATTATTAGCTTACTAGATGAAACATGGTCTAAATCTGAACAGTCAACCACTGCCTGCTATTTAAAGGACCTTATTTTAGCAGCTGATTCATGGGAACAGTAGCGTGTTGTACATTGTCATGCAGTAGGTTACACATTGTAACCTTTTTTGGTTTCTTTTTTTCTAGGTTATTTGCGTGGTGTTTGTGTGTGCAGCCTTCACCCTCGATGTCTTCTGCTTCATTTTTGTACCTCTGCACTGGCTGTTCTTGGCAGCTAGCACCTATGTCCTATTTAATTACATCTGGCACACAGGTAAGGTTGAATGTCTGTGTTTCTTTAACCAGTTTGACTAATGTTTATGGGCAATGAAATTAAAATAATCGCCTGAAGATGCCACAAAAATGTCCCTTTAATACTTATAATAAGCCACAGTTGATGTTATTGGGATACAGACAGCGAATGTTGTACTGTGTGGGAGGGCCTTTCCGTATCCCCAGTAGAGCATGCGGCACTTGTTGTAGCTGTCGCCAGCCAGTTGGACACTGTTGTTGTATACTACTTAATATCTTTGTCAACTAAAATTCTCACGCACCATGTCAGCCAACCATACCTCAACATAACTCAACAAAAATAAACATACACAAAATTCCCAAATACCATGACAGGCAGCTTCTCCCTCTTCATCTCCTTCTATATCGTATTGTGCTAAGGCATTACAGTTATATTGATGTTTACTACCCAGATTTTCTCTCTTTATAGCGTGACCTTTGCCTACATGCAGATGGCTGTGAAAACATTGTTCCTTATCACTATAACCATTAAATCCATATACGCATATTAGGCAGTCAAGCTCGGGTCAGTCTAGAGAACTACAACAATAACAAACCAACCATTTTGTGTGTCTCAGAGAAGGGCATCTGCATGTCCACGGCGTCTCTGTGGATCCTGCTGGTCTACACAGAGGCTTCGCTTCGGCTCAAAGACCAGAAAAACTCCCACGCTAATTTATCTCACATCTTCGCCGCACACTGGTAGGTTGGGATCAGCGCACACTGCTGCCCCCCCACCCCACCCCACCTCCTTTTATTTCTCCCCACTGCTCAGGGCTTTCTGTAACACAGACCCTCAGACCACGAGAATAAGTGTTGAGTTTTCACAGTACCAATGAGAGAATTTATATTAACTTTCACTTTTAATGTCTACATAAATAATGCTAACAAAAGGATTGAGTCTGTGTGTTACTGATGGAACACAAGTAATATCCAATCAGTTTAATTCTATTTTTTGTCATATACACTTTGGACGCTAACGTGAGTCTTATTGTCATTAAAATGACGTGTAAAATGATTTCCCCTTTTCAGTATTGGCTATCCAGTGGTCTACCTGGGCTTCGATGTGACTTGCTATTTTACGGGTATCTTCAAGCTGCGCACCCAAAAAACAGTGCAGAACAATAATGACTTCCACATGCACCTCCTGCAAGAGTCCCTTCCTCCTGGCCTGCTCCTCTACCCTAAGTGTGCATCCGAGACCAGAGAAAGTAAGGAGATAATGGAGCTGTATTGTAGTCACACAGTGTAGCAGTTTGGATATTTTAAGCTCTTTGTTGATCGGATGGCATCAATTAAAACACATTACACGGTACTTCAGTTAGCCTTTTGTACACATTCTCTCAGTTTTTTGACCTAAAAGCCAGAAGACAAGGAACTATGGACAGATAATAATTAAGTTTGCTTTCAAAAGTGAGGTTTTGTTGATGTATGTTGGAATGTGAGAGCAGGTTTCTAATGCGAAAAGCTTTAAAAAGCTGTTGCAATGCTGCCATTACTGGTGTTATTTGGCTCAACCGTAGCTTTGCTTTATGACCTGGCTCCTAACTGTTCAAACATCTACAGAAGGCCTACACACGTATTCCCACTGGGACCCCTTATACTGTGTCAGAGTCTTGGCTGTCCGAGAGCCTTGACCAAGTGACACAGAGGCAGACTGTCTGCAGTACTGGCCCCTCACCTCTCAAATAGACTTATAATTATAAACTGACATGCGGTGTTACTCCTTTTAATATATCTTCAAACAGTTTTTCAGTGCTTTGCAATTCAATTTGTGATTTAAAGTAGCTCTATGCAACAATTTGACACTTTTTGAGGTATGGTTTTATAGGCAACTAGTTTTGGTACCATTCTCAGTTTCATTTTGATAGCATATGGTCTGTATTGCTGCTTTAAGCTTGTGTTTTTATTACTTTAATTGTGGTCAAACATTGTTTAATTGTTCCAACTGTCTGTGTATTGTGTACTTATGACATTGCTGTTCCGATATCAGAATAATCTCTCTGTTATTTCTGAATCAGCAGATGTAAAGTGGAGGCCCAAAGTGGAGTCGGTACAATATCAGTGTCAGACTGGAGCCCCTGCATCAGACGAGGGTTTGACAGGAGACTACCTGCAGATCCAACAGGGAGAGGGGAGGACAGAGGGAAGCCTGGAGGAGGTTCACCCCAGAGAACTGAACTCAGTCCCCACAGGGGTCAAGTCACGGGGCAACGACACCCGTGACCCTTGTCACCCCAGCGTCTCTCGTGAACCCCGAAACTCCCTCTCAGGTGGGGCACCAGCACCTGAGCCCTCAGGACCCTCCCAGCGACTACCTCAGGAAGAGCATGGGCCCAAGACGACCACCAAAGCCTCAAAGAGCTCCCCACCCAAAGCGTACAAGGCACCCATCACAGTGGCGCCATCTGGTGGAAAGACAGAGAAAAGGCAGAAGAACGCTGCCAAAACAGTCAGCCCAAACAGGGATTCAGCTGAGAAGGGAAACACAACCCCTACAGCACCCCTAAACCATCATGCAGAACAGATCACAAAGTAATCAAATGTCATTCCTTATGAGTCAATGCACCTTGGTGTTGCTATTTCAAGACATGCTTTTAGGTCTCTTTTTGCCTTTTAATTATGTAGTGTCCAACTTTAACTTTTTTTTTCATTGACTTTGATGAATTGTTCTATCTATCTTTCTGTTTATCAATCTATATATGTATCTATCTATCTATTTATCTATACTTTTAACTCAGGTTGGAGCAGGATTTGCGGCGTCTAAAAGGGGAGCTCCAGGCAAGCCAGCAGACGGAACAGGAGCTGCGCAGTCATGTCTGCAACCTGACCAACAGCGAGCGCAGCCTGAGGCCCGAGGTCTCCGTGCTGCGGCACACCAACGAGCTGCTGCAGAGCAAGTGAGTGAGCCTCAGCAGCGTCTCTAAGCATAATGAAGGTTCAGAGGTAATTTTTTAACGACTGTGAAAAACTATCATGCTTTGCAAAAGTCTGGTGAAGTTCCTGGTGAAAGCTGTTATGCTTCAGAAAGTTTTTTTGTTTTTGTGTAGAAATAACACTATTATCACCATAAGTCGAATTGACTTGTTTGAATGATCAGATAGATCCTGCTGCTAAATTAGCATTTCATTTCTTTCAAATAGAGCAAACAATTGTACCCAATTCTCCCATGCATGTCAAAATAAATAATTTCCATACTTAAAGAGTGGTGTTAATGTGTGTGTTTGCGTGTGTGTATTATCTCGTAGAATCCTGTGCTTGGCCAAGACCAAGCAGAGGGACAAGCAGACCAGCGCAGCGCTGGAGAAGAAGGCCAGAGCTGAGACAGAGGCGCGGGTGGCTCTGGAGAAACAGCTGACTGAACTGCAGGCACAGAAGCTGGACGAGGCTGCCATATTGCTTCGAGGTGCACCAAACAGGTGTGCTATAAGCTATGATATTTGAGTTGTTTGAACAATAGTTCAGCCTGATCCCTTAAGAGGAAAATACAAATTTAAAGATATGAACTAGCCTATCTGGCATGGCATGGACCTTATATTCTACTGTCAGAGCTGTCATCTAATTTTGCAGTCTTTATTTTCGGTCTCATTTTCTTACCATTAAACAAGATTTTTGAGGGCAATGTTTCCTTTATTTATCTGTGTGCAGGGCAAAATACCCTTCTCCTAACCCACTCACTACCCCAACCTCCCTCTCCTCACCCCTGTCATAACAGCAGCCCCTCCACTCCCCTCTGTCTACTCACCCCTCTGCCTTATTCTCTCTGTCTACTAGGCAGGAGCAAACAGAAACGCTAATGTTGAGGAAAAAAGTGAAAGATCTAGAGGCAGAGTACAAGCAACTGCAGATGGAGTGTCAAGGCAAAGAGGGTCAAGTGCTAGCACTAGAGAAAGAAGTTGAGGTAAAACGCAAACCCTACGAAGCCAGTGACCAGTATGCCGTGCTGTTGTGTACTGGTGTCGGTTTTTGTCCGTGTCAGAACCATTTGCTCGGAGTGTATGGTGGCTGTGGGCAGTCTGTTTGGATGTGGTGGTGTATCCATTTGTCTCTGGATGTTGTGACGTTTGTTGTCTGTGGTGTCAGCATTCAGTCTGTTGCCTGTTTGGTTTTTGTCGAGATTTGAAGCAGCGTTGTGATTTATGTTCAGTCTGTTGTCATTTGGGGTTGTTATGATGTTCAGTGTTGTTACTGCTGTGCTGAATGTTTTTTCCATTTATGGTCACTGTTGTCTTCTTGGTTATATATTTTTTCAAATATCATAAATCTAATCAAAATACAAGCCAAGCCCTTTACAAAACAGTACAGCTTCACAAAGTTAAGGTGTTGCTCTTTTCCTGTTTTCAAAAATCCTCAGTAGCATGAAAACGGTCTTTGAATTAATGTGACAACCACTTTGGCTTTCACTGTTTCTTAAATGGCTGGCTGTGCAAGTTGATTTGCTGTTATAGCTGAGGCAAATTCAGCTATTCTTAGCTCAAAGTTCAGCAATTCTAAGCTGAAATGAACATAGCAGAAGATACCACTTAAGAGATGTAAATGGTGCAATGTTGTAAAAACATGTGCCTACCTTTTTTTTATAAACTCTTTCCTGTATTCTCGGTGTTCATCTACGTCCCTGCCCGTTGTCTCCCCTGCAGTCGCTACAGAAGTACAGGAGTGTAGAGACAGAGATGGACACGTTGCTGTCAGCCCTCTCCTCTCTGCAAGATAAGGCACAGCATCTGGAATACAACCTGAGCGCAGAAACACGCATCAAGCTGGATCTCTTCTCTGCGCTGGGAGATGCCCGCAGACAGTTGGAGATAGCTCAAGGTTCGTCCATGTCCCCTTTTTATCTCTCTCTTATCTACATTGGCAGGTAGAAATAGCAATGGCAGATAGTCAAAAGTCTCTATGATGCCTGTTAACCCTAACATAGTACATTGATAATAATGATTGTAATAAATGACGTTTATTTGACACTTATGTATCCAGTCTAATGCATCCTAGTGACTGCAGAAAAAGTACATTAGATTCTTAAATGTTGACCCCAACCCCCCGTAGGTAACCTCCGTAAACAGGATCAGGAGATTCGTGAGATGAAGCAGAGGATCGCAGAGGTGATGGCTGTGTCCCCAACCGTGTCCTACGTAGCCCCTCGCCCTCCTGTCCCCCAGTATTTTACCAAGTTCCTCAATAGCGAGCGCTACATGCTAAACCCACGGGCTCTCATGTACCAGTGTCTCAAGAAGTGAGACCACTCCATACTACCCCGAGGCCTTTGGTTTTCCTGTCTGCAAAAACTCTCAAAAACAAACTCAAAAACTGATAAAGTGTTTACTGTTTACCTGACCAGGAATGAGGTGCCAAATGCCATTTTGGCCTGAAATATGTGGATCCGTCTAGATCCAAACCTCACCTAAGGGCCTAGCTGTTTGCAGCTCAGGACAGCCTCGCAGAGCGTTTGGGCCTAAACCAAATGGGCCTCTTGTACCAAACTGCTGGTCGAAAACATGCTGTGGACTTGAAAGATCCTAAACATTCTAAAATACTTCCTTGGCAGAAGAAAGGAAATATGGACTCCATTCTGTGGGAGTGAAACAGACAGTGAAGCAAGTGAAAATCTAAATTGTTTCAGAAACAATAGTGCTGCCCTTGTGAGGAAGAACGTCATGGTGCTCAGCCATTATCCATAATCAACTGTCAACAAAAAGCAAGAAATGCTGACCGATCTTAACAGTGACAGTATGTACTCTAATGCAGTTAATGTCATATTGTCACTTCTAATCTATAGAAAATGGTAGTGTACAAAGGGCCATTAAGCAAAGAACCTGAGGATAAAACACCAACAAGCAGGACCCTTTTCCCTGGGCAAAGGTAAAGGGAGGTGCACATGAGAGATCAAAGGGGTGATGCAGAACCAAATTCCAGGGAGTGAACTAATATTTTGAATGAGCTCGTCAGTGAGGAGCTAATCTCACAGCAGAACATGGTCAAGTAATGTTCAAACAAACTCTTTTGCACTGCTGAACTGAAGTAAGTCACAGCAGAGGTATTGTGTGAGGATAATTTATGGGGCCCAGGTTTGGACTGGACCACTAGAACATCATGTTTACTTTACTGGGAGATTTGAGAGGATGATAAAAAATGTTTAATATCTCTTCTCAGACAAGTTTGAGATACTTTGTGCACTCACACTGCCTGTACTTTTTTGTGCCTATTCTTGATGAATTACAATAATTACAGCTCCAGAATTTCATGTAATACAGTGAAGTGTTTTGATTGAAGTGCTCTGTGCCGTTTTGTAGTCTTTTCTATTCATGCACTGTAATTGAAGGTACACATCTAATTGTTTATAGAAAATCTTTTCTGATGTGCCCGAGTCTCTTTTTTCTAAGAACCTCATTTGTTTCTAGTGTTTACAGGGTGTTTTCTACGAGAACAGTATTTTTAGCCTTGGTGTATTTTTCTCAAAAAGGAATAATTGAATATTGATTTAATTTTATAAGTCTTTTTGTGTGTTGTCAGCATGAAGATTTGTGTAACCTTACAAAAGGTTCGGAGAAAATACATTTGTGATCTAATGTTTGCAGTAAATTAAACATTAGAACAAGGGCTCTTGCTTTTCTCTCAGATATTTCTGAATTAAATAAAAGTTATTTGGATTCTACGTCAGCTGTTCACCAATTGCTTTCATTTATCCAAGTAACAGGTGCAGTCTACAGAAAAACAGAATACTCTAAAACAGTGGCTTCAACTGAGGATTTGCAGATAATTGGGCTGTTTTTAGACCATTATGATGCCAATCTATCATTTCTTTTAATACAACTCTAAATTAAATGTTAATAACTTAACATCAGTTAACATAATTGACAAGATGTTTTGCTACTCTGCTGTAGGCCTAGTTTCCAAACTACCACGCCTTCTGTTTTGGAATTATGTGCATACTACTGCATAGCTCCGCCTTGTTACTTCTCAATGGATTATCCCAAAGGTTCTCAATTCTACTCTGGGCCCCTTCCCGTTTTGCACATGTCCTGTTCTGTCTTCTTTTGCTGCATCCTGAGCAAAGTCATTAGGGGGCACACTTGATTAGCTGCACACACCTGATTTAGCTCATCAAGATTATTATAATCGACATACTTCTATCAGGTGCAATTTCAGCAGGCTTACAGGATTCCTGTGTGCAGAGAGGTTTCAGTAGAACTGGCAATCCCTGATTTATCATATTAATTCAGATATCCATAATGTACAAATCCAGTTCAGCCTCATTTTTGACATTACCTAAACCTGGAAAAAAGACACTTGGAAAAGCAAATAATGGAAGTGCTATAATGGTCACATTTATTTCAAGAAAAGGTGAATAAAAAAAAGAAAGGAAACTTTTGCAAAGGCGGTTTTGAAGTTTTGTCCAGCGTGATCTAGACAAGGTTGACATCCTTAACAGTGCTTAGAACATTGTCGAAAACCAGCTAAGAGAACCAGAAACTGAAGAGCTCCTTGACCTATCGGATCACATGTGACTGCAGACCTTCAGGATGCTCTCATTAATCTTGTGTGTACGTTCATTCAGATTTGAAGAAACCCATGAGGGTTTTGATTGAAACTCTGCCTGCAACCTTCATCTTTGTGTGGCATGAAACCGTTGGCGTATGAATCAATGACAAAGTAATGCTATGCCGTTTGGTTTAAAGGATAGACAATTGCATTTCATAAAATAAAAACACCTAGTATGTTTTGCCTTCATATTAAATAGACATCTCCCCAGAAATGAAAACTTGCATCTACTTTTCTGATATATAAAACCTTTCATGGTGGCATTTTCCACAAAATGGAGGAAGAGATTAGCTTGTAGAATGCCAAGGCAGCTCATATTCATTACATGACAATGGCCACATCTCTGTCCAAACCATTAAAACCTGGGCAAGCATTCCACAGCAGAGAGGCAAAATAGTCTTTACTGGCTTTTATGTGGTGGAATCAATGATCAGCGAGTTTTATTGGGATGAAATATTCCAGCGAAAACTCAATTTCACAGCTCATTTCTCTCAGGCAGAAAAGAAAATGTTTGACAGCATGAACTCAGGGAAAATCTTTAAGGAAAATATTAGTTTATGTTTCAAGCTGTTCCCCTCACAAAACTAAATTAATCATTTAGAAGGTTTTTGTTGCATCCTGTTCTGATCCAAACAGCTTGACCACTTCCCGATAGGTAAGATAGCCTGGCAAATCTGCTAGTCAATTCCTTTTCTTTCCCACAGTAAAAGAAAAAAAAAAACACTAATTTCTACCAGCAAACATTTTATGTCAATGATCATTGACATGAACAGTAAATGATCATTTTCATTTGAAGGTAACCCTCTCTTTCAGGCCATTTAACAGTAATAACCATAGGAAACAGTCCCAGAAGCAACCTTTAAAGCAATGTTCCCAAAGGCTTGTAGAACAAAAACCGATGAACGTTAACAATTACAGAGTACAGTAGTGCAAACTAGCAGCTAGTTGGATCTTCCAGCAGGGAGCCGATGGGTCTTGAGTCTTGCAGCATAAGTAGCCGGTGTGTTTATACGGAAGTCTTTAAAGACATCAGCTGATGCTGAATTACATAACGCCCAGCAACTGGGGCATGCATACCACTTGCAATCCACCAGCCAACCAACACCTTTATTTGTCTAAGAATCAATAACAAGCAAAAGGCCTCCTTCCCTTCGCAATAACGAAGATGTTGCACCTTGCATTCTCTATTTCAATCTGGAAGTGGTGTTCAGCAATTTTTTTCTTTTCTTCTTTAAACCAAGCTGTGAAACCAAAAGTGAGTGTACTATCTGCATGCATGTTTGTTCTGTACAGCAAACTTTTTTTTCGGTTTACACATATAGCTACACAGAGGCCATCAAGATGCCAAAGCCTTTTTGCACAAATGTCAAGATGGTTGCTGAATGGAAAGAATGGTTAAGAATGTAAAATAAAGGATAGTGGTGACTGGGTTTTTTTTTCCATCTTAGAAGGCACAGAAACACGAGAGGTGTACACTTGCCGACAAATAAAAAAAAGTCAGGTCTAGTGCCCTTTTCCTCATAAACCGCACTTAAGATGAAACGTTCTACGGTAACTGAAAGCTTTACATTCCAAAACCAAAAAGAAAAACAAATACAAAACAGCCACACTGTGCTGAAAAGTGAAAACAACAACAAAAATCAACACTAATGAGACAAACATAGATAAATAATCCAGATTTCTCTCAGCATTCTTTCTTTGCTCCCCTCCCTTTCAATCTTGGCTCAGATGAATTGAATAAATCATGATTACAACCACAGGAATTGTTTGCCACCACCAAAAAAAAGGGGCAATTCAGCATTTCTTATAGGGAATTGTGGAAGAGAGTGTGTGTGTGGGGAAAACTTGTGATAACACTGACTGCAGAATCAGGTAGCTAACAAGTGGCAGAATATGAATGTAGACTGATCACAACTTGGTGCATTTGACTCCATGCACATATGGAGAGCGAGAGCGAGAAAGAGGGGAATCGAGAGGGTTGGCATGGTGCACAAAACCCACCTGCAAACAGCCCCCCAGATACCAGATGTCCACAGATACCAGATGTCGAAAAACATATTTCCCAAAAGACCATTGCAATAAGTAATACTGACTTTAAATAAGAATCGAGGTGCTTTCTTCTTTTAAAACAGAGAAGCGGACAGCTACACTGACAGATATAACAAACGTATAAAAGGACCCGAAAACTCCCAACACCAACCCTCTCCTAGTATGACTCCTAGGGCTCCCATCCCTGTCCCAACCTACAGTCGCAGAAGGGGGGGTGGGGGGGTTCATGCACTCAAGGGGGTGGGCGGACTCGCACAATAAGAGTGGCTTCCCCCACCCCTGAAACCCCCCTTGCAAAGCTTTTTCTCCCCCCCAATCCTGATGGTGATGGAGCGGGCCCGTGTCCTTCCTCCTGGGTGGGCTGGAGGTTGGCGGCGAGAGGCATGGGGAGGGGCTCATGGAGGGTGGGTGTGGGTGGGGGTGGGGTGGTGCGTTCACACACCCCCTCTGCTACGAGGAGACGGTGACGGGGTTAAGGGAGGAGCCATTGCGGCTGTAGAATTTACTGAAGGCCTCTTCCAGCACAGAGGCAAGACGCAACTGATCCCCCTGCAGACAAGACACAGAAAGAGCAAAGACAGGGAAAAAAGAGCGTGGGAAGACAGAGTTGGGGCGACAGGAGTGAATGAGAGTGAGGGGGAGCAAGGGAGAAAGTAGTAGGTGTGTGTGTGTGTGTGTGTGTGTGTGTGTGTGTGTGTGTGTGTGTGTGTGTGTGTGTGTGTGTGTGGCGGAGATGGTACGATCAAGGGTCAGAAACAGAGATGTAATGTTTACAAGTGTGGGTAAACATCGCCATGGTGGTGGAGGTTGAATTGAGCACAAAAAAGGAGAGTGCAGAAAGAAGGGGGAAGAACAGAGAGAGAAAAAAGAAAAAAATGTTAAACTGTGCAGATGGTATGACGACAGCCTTCCCAAGAATGGAAACATCCGCAAAAGATGAATGCTTGCCAGCAATTAGGAGGACTTGTTCATCCTTCAGTACTGATAAGAAAATAGCATGTAATCAGTGCAAACGAGCGGTGCACTGATGAGCACTGGAACTAAGGGTGTCATTCCCCAGCAGCTGTGCGACCCACTTACTACATGGCACCACTCCCATACAGATGACTCCGCTCTGTGTCGTAACCACAGTATAAAAAGATCTAGGACTGGTTCAGTGACACATCTGACTTTGGACTGTGGGCATTAAAATGAAGTTGAGATGCCTGAATAAAATGAGTTTACCTTGAAATAAGTTTGTTATAATAAGACATCTGATGGCTATATATTAAAAAGGAATGTTTGCATGCCACAACACTATAAGACGACATATCGTTCTACCGCGGACTGTGCACAAGTATTAAGATCACACTGGTGAGGAAAGTGTGTATGTGTGTGTGCCTTACCTCACTGATGAAGCCAAGCTGAACCAACTCCACGGCGAGCTCCTGCACATTCTCATCTGTGGGACACAGAAAACATTAGAACCTCCCACCAACATAACCCACATACACATGCACACACACAGTGACACACAGAAACAGAATTACACACACACTGAAACACACAAAAAAGACCCCCCCAAGCAGAAACTCCCCCACATATTTTAGCATGATGATATTTGGTTCTATTTTAGCATGATGTTATTTGGTTTTGGTTTTGCCCATTGTCAATTATGAGTTCATTACAAAACTGGTCTGTGTGTAACCGAATGGCTTCCCACAAATATGGGACATGCAGACAAAACAGGACAAGTGCACGTACTTGGTAATAAGTCACAACTTAAATGCCTGTTCAGCTTGTCCTCCAGTTTCAGCAGCAGGGTCAACTGCAGGAGCAGGAAACAAGAATTCAGAACTCAGAAGGCAGTCTGGTGTTTCAGTGACAGCCACAATGAAGATCCTTCCATTGATTTGCATGGTGCAAACAGATTACCATTAATATGTATGGCAACAATCTTACACCACTTTCTCAGAACAGTGAGAATTCAAGACATGGCGACCCAAACCTGTCAAACACTGAGACTGCACAAAAGGTTTTAACTGTGCAGAGCCAAGTGTTATTGTAAGCTGGTGACACATCTCTGTGAACTGTCACTACAATGCAAACTTAAAGCGTGTTTTTTTCCTTTCACTAGTTTGTGTGTGTTTAACTTTAACTCTGTCTCTATTGTGGATACCATCATCTTTAAAATAGTCATAGTTGTGTCATGCGCTAACAATTTTCTCCGTTTCATTAAAGTTCAGAGCTAGCTCGACTTATGTTCTAACAAACTAAACCCTCTTTAACCACACTCTGCCGTGAGTATATTTTTTAAGCATCAACTCTGCAGAAACTCCAAACACATGGACACACGTACAACCTGAACTTGCAGATCCCCCCCCCCCCCTCTCTCTCATCATTCGGGGAACAGGATATACACACTAGCTTAGTTTCATTTTTTGCTGCAAATATGCATGGCAACAACCAGAACCCCATCTTGGCGCAGAACTTGAGTAACCATGAGAGTGGGGCTTTTGGGGGAAAACAAGGGAACAAACACAAGCAAAGTCAGACTCTTACATGGTGCTTAGCGCCCTCATCCACTGGCTCAATATTGCACTGCATCTGCAGGACCTGAGGAGAGAACATTAGCATCAGCTTTGTCGTCACTGGGTACATAATAACATAACATTGTTCCTTGTTCCTGTTTCGGGCATCATGTGCTTGTTATTAAAAGTCCGCAGGATCTAGTTTACATCATGGATATTCTCTGGATATGTTCGGACTTCTCTGAGCACAATACAAATAAATCAAAAATTAACTGAGTATTATCTTGAGCACACATTGTATTGTATCGCCAGATTCTTGCCAATACACAGCCCTATGGGTCATACTGTTGACACACATATTTCTTTGACAGCTTTTTTTTGTTTTCTTCCTTAGTCTCACTGGCGTCAAGCTTGCTTTTTGATGATTCGGACTGATTCTACTGAATTAAAGCGCAGTGTCTGTCCGTGTAAACTCTGTGTGTCGGGACAATCATCAGTGCTGACCTTCCTGGTCTCTAGCTCGGCAGGCTCAGGTGTGGGGGTCTTGACCGAGGGGGGCACGATGGGAGATTTGACAGCCTCCTGCTGAGGCTGTTGAGGGCAGGGGACTCCGAACGCTGTCAGCGGGTAGATGCCATTCCTGAGTCACACAGGGGGGGTCGGTGAGAGAGCAGTAGGGTCAGTACAAACACTTTTCACCCACCTAACTCATGCCGACTTTCAGAGAATCACTAACGTAATCATTAGTGGACAAGAATTTCCACAGATGCAGTGAGGCGGGCCAGGTGTGCAGGATAAACATGAACGGTGAAGGCAAGACAACATTGAGACGCCATTCTTTACCGCTTCTTCTGCTCAAACAGATATCCCCCATAGCTTCCCCCGCTAAACTAGAATTTCCACATATGCCTATGCATGTCAAGTCAATTAACAGTGAAGCATAACGAAACTAAACACTACATGGTAAACAGTATGTATTCGAACAGTGAGGCAAACGCAAATGAAAGGTAAATGTAGGAGGGGTTCTTACCTCACATCCTCCAGGAACTTATCTAGTTCCAAAGCAGGAAACTGTGAAAGCCTGAGAACACGGACACAAACCTCAATAACTCCCAACACTGCACAACACCAGATATGGTGAATAAACATGAACTATATACTTTAATGATTATAAACACAAGACATCAGAAGGTTCAGAGGGACTGACACACACATACTTTAATTGGACACCCCGATTCTCCACAATGACCAGGTTAGGGTCCATGTTCTTGGTCATTTCCTCTAACGCGTTTTCGGGGATCATGTCTGTGCGAGGGGTAAGAAAAGGGTTTCAGTGCACAATGACAACATATTTAATTCAGCACATATAGCTTGTGCTTTGTAAACAACAAACAGCTTGGGAGAGACTGCCTTTGATTGGCTGCCTGGAGTGTCTGTGAATGTGAATGCTGACTGACACACTCACGTTGGTGGCTGACGATGCAGTGAGCTGCAAGCAGCTTTAGCAGAGGCACCTCAAACAGAGCCTGGTGGAACAGCAGCTCTCGCGCTGTAGGCCTCTTAAAGGGGTCCACCTCCAAACACTTCTGGATGAACTCCTACACAATGCATAAAGGTCGTCAATTATAAAATAAATAAAGATTTAAAAAAAAACTCAGCAGACACACATTTTTACATGCACTACACACACACACACACACACACACAGACAGACAGACAGACAGACAGATCCACTCCCTCACCCTTTGCAGTGGGTCCTCTAGGAACTGAATGGCACTGTTGATGGCCTCTTGTGAGACGTAAGACGACTCTCCGTTGCTTTGGATCTCCAGCACAGCCATCTAAAGGAGGCAAAGGAAACATCCATGGGGGGTCAGCCTGGCCAAACAGAGTGAACCAATCTACACGCACACAGGCTGGTGCGCCAACACTCACCTCTAAGGCGCACATTCCAAAGGAATAGATGTCGACAGCTGTGGTGACGTCGGCAACCGCTGGACAAGGATAAGATGAAAGGGGGAAATAATTATGTGTTGAACAGATCTACATTATCAGTATATAGTATCAGTATCATCTGATTCATTATTTAGTTAGGGTTAGGGTTAGCCAGTTGAATGCGTCAATGTGTTAGCAAAGTTCCATATTTGGTAGCTCAGAAGTACTGTACGATATACTGAGTATATTATTTTTTACTGACGACCAGGACAGTTCATTGTTATAGGACACACAATCTGTTATTCTTGGATGTTGGCCCTTGAACCTAGTTCTCAATTTTCATACACAATTCAACTAAACACTGCACCTGGTGTGCTGATACATCACATGATCTTAAAGAGTTACACTGACAGCAAAAGCTGAGGGCAGATGAATATTTAGTGTGGCGTCTTCAGATCTCTGTCGTCTGAGCCCTTACCTCCATATTCTGGAGCAAAGAAATGCAAGCTCTTCTGCTCCTCTCGACATGTCTTCACGTGGTTGTTTATGGTGTCTGGGGCCACTGTAAAACAACAAGGGGAGAGAGAGAGAGGGAGTGATAGAGAGAAAGAGAGAGAGAGAGAGAGAGAGAGAGAGAGAGAGATGTGGGTGGGATAAGAGAGGGGAGACTAGGGATTAGCCACAAAGGCGAGCTCTGGCATAGCAGTGTGCCAGGAGAGATCAGACCACACACGGTCACTGAGCATGGAGCAGCAGGACGGGGTACACACCTGATCCGATCTTAATGAGACCATTGTGTTGGATGAAGATGGTGTCGCAGGTCAGGTTGCCATGGATGATGGGAGGGTCACATGAGTGCAGGTAACTGCAGAGAGGGAGGTGTTAGGCAAACTCCATATATGTAGACATGCTATCGAACCACTATCCTATGGTGCTGGATGTTTATTCAAGCCCATGTCCTTTGGCTAAGACGCACAATAGTTAGAAAACAAATGTGTATGTCTTAATTTGTAAGGTTGAGAACTTTCCAGACGTGCAGTGATCTGTAATGACAGAGATATGGCTGAAACATTACTGGGCCTACAACAGGAGCGGTGTGTGTGTGTGTGTGTGTGTGTGTGTGCGCACACACCAACCTGAGGGCAGACAGGATCTGGGTGCACCACCGCTTCCAGGCCTGACAAGGAAAGCACAGACACGTGTGAGCTCTCACACTCATATGGCCAGCAAGATGAACAACAAACCACATTCCTAATACATCATTCCAAACAGCACATGCATAAACAGTTTCTATTCTCAGAACTGTCCCGGTTGCTTATTTGTATCTCCTACGAAAATGGAGAAGAACTTTCTCTGTGGACTAACGAGAGGCAAATCAAACAGCGGGTCTGTGGAGACAAAGCACTGGAGGCAAGAGGCATTCATTCATCACAAGGACGTTTGGTCTACGCAGGTGAGGGGAGAGCTCCCCCATTGCCTGTATCTAGGTTGGACCCGGGAGGTTCTGTTTTTAAACTCCGGTTGGAAACAAGGCACGTGTGTTCGCAGAGTTTGGAAAGAAAGCAAGGAAGGCTAGACAAACAGATTCATCACCTTCTCGTTCATGGTCTTGTGATTCTTCTTGGTCTTCTTCAGGAACTGCTTCAAGCTACCTGAGGACATGTACTCTGTGATGAAGATGACCTGTGGGGAGGGAGGGGGAGGGAGAGGGAGGGGGGGGTTGACAGAGGGCTTTATTATACTACTGTTCTGAATAATACCCTTAGGACAGAACATACACAGCCAAACACAAACATAATCAGGTCACACACACACTTTTTCTCATGCGCATGAAAACACACAGATATTGCACACCCTGGTCAAAACATCATTAAGTGTGATATTGCGCCACAGCTGTTAAGCATGATTCAAACAGAGAATCTTGTGACGGAGCTGGCAGGCCTTCAGCTGAACCCTGGAGATGTTGGCCAGGCTTAAAGGTAGTGGTGGGGGTGGGGGGTAAGAGACTCACCCGGGCTCTGTTTTCCTTCACATCAGCCCAGTACTTGTGGAACTTCACGATGTTCAGGTGCTCCAGCTGGATCAGGTTGTCAAATACAGCTTTCACTTTCTCCTGGAAGATAGAAGAGGACAGGGAGAGATTGGAGGTTAATGTAATTCTATATATTTTTTTAAGATAGCAAAGATAGAAAAGGAGAAGCATAGAGAGAGAAGAATGAGAGAAAGCAAGAGAGTGGGGAAGTGAGAGGCAGAACTCAGCTGCAGGGACAGGTTCATGACATGACAAGATGATCTGGCCAAAATTCAAAGAGGAACCATTTGTGATCTTATCTATGTGTATTCAAAATATGTATTCTGTTTCTCTCGGCAAACAGTTCCAGAGGAAGGCACTCAGGAGGGAAGCTGAGAGGAGGAAACCCCTTCACATGTGCCTTCCCCAGCCTGTATGTGCAACAGAAACAAAAGGTCACTGGGTTTAAGAATATAAAGGATTTACACCAAACCCATTTATCTTCCTTCTCTGTTCTTTTCCTCGAGGACAGATAACTATTGACCGTGTTGGTTTCAGTGCATATCCCTCCATTCCAGGCATTCTGGGTCGCCAAGGAGGAAACATTGTCACAGTTACATGGTGATGTAACCGTGACAATAACTTAAGAGACTCTATCACCTAAAGCACAGTCCAACAGTGGTGCAGAGAGAGACTGGTGCATTTTGTTCTCATTCGAATTAAACCACACCCCTAATCACACCACTCAGCTGCACCAGGCCTTGATCAAATGTGTCACGTAGTGAGAATGTGTAACGGACATGGCACATTAAACACATACTTTCCAGACCGCCGCCTAACAATAAACAGGAAATCCACACACGGACCCTGTGCAGCTCTCAGAGGAAATCAAAAGTGATATTGTGCGATGCGGGAGCTGCAGACATGGTCGCCGCGAGCCAATTCAAGAACAGAAGGTGTGCGGACGTGAGTGCCAACCCTCTGTGTAGGTAAATCCAATTCAGAGGTTTTCCTCATCAAACTGAGGGGGCACAGGCCCAATAAGCAAAGCCCACTCAGGGTTTTTGACACCAGGAGCTAAATCGATGGAATGGAGACGTTGTGCAACAAACACAAAAGTTATTGTTTTTGCTGCTGCAACTTTTTTGTTTTCTTTTTCACAACCATGCCCCCCTCTAAGAATTCTGGCTTCTAAAGGAAACACATTTTTTTTTTGAAAGGCTTAGAACATAGTTGCTCTCTCAGTAGAGCTTTCCGGTCAGAGAGGAAAGCCAGCTAATGCGGACGCACTGAGCAGCTGATCAAGGCATCAAACTCAAGGAAAGGAGGTATTACATTACAGAGAAATAATTAACCCATATAGGGGCCTCAGTGGTGGATTTACCTGCATATGACAAATATGACAAATCTTAGCAGAAATTTGATTAATTGAAATGAGTCATGGCAAGGGTAGAAGACTGAATGTGCAAAAAGGCTAGATTCTATACTTGAATGTGTGACAGATAGGCTCCACCAAACAGCATTTCTAAGCAGCCCGAGTGCAGTCAAGCTGATGCACATTTCTCAATGACAGAAAATACAAAAGCGTGTCATTTGGCTTGAATCAACACCAGCCTTTCAGCAATTGCACAACATTTTCTTTTTGTTGTCGTCATGTAAACCTGACTTGACAGGGGGTTGTTGTCCTGTGCCATGACTAATCACAAGGACCTTTGGCTTCTGTCTCTGAGCTACTTGGCAGCTTCAAGTCGATGACTTCATTCCTTCTCAGACTTAATTAACCTCGTCTACCCCACATTAAAGGTGTACACATAAACGTATATGGATATATAACAAGATAAATGACATGAGCCAGAGAAAGGCTGACTCTGTCTTTAATGGGGGGTTGAAGTATACCTCCTGCAGTTTGAAGTTCTTTCGTTCTGAGAACATGACCTCGTTCCACACCACCTCCACGCCCTCCTCTGTGTCCATGGCCAGGTATGCGTTGTCGATACCAGGGACGTTACGCTGGTTCACCTGCACACAGAGCAGCATGTGTTGAGTGGGAGAGGGCACAGCAGACGCCCTGATGCTCACCTGTGCTGTACGGGCTCTGACTTACACCTGTGACTCACAAGGAATGACTTTCTAGGTGCCTTGTGATGACATTATGATTTGTTTACAAGTTATTTTGTGAAAACACATCCAAAGAGTGGGAGTCAATCTTGAACAAACCATCATGTAAACTACTGAACTGTTGTGAGTAGTAACACAAAGCATCCTGCTCCTGACCTTTACTTATTACAGTGCATGAAATGCCCTGTATTGTTATTCCTAGGCTTCTTCTTCTTATTATTACAGTGCATGAAATGCCCTGTATTGTTATTCCTAGGCTTCTTCTTCTTCTTCTTCTTCTTCTTGTTACCTTTTTCTGCGATTAATTCAGCCCGAACCGCTTAACGTAGAAACTTCATTCAAACTTTGTCGCGTAGGTCTTGTAAACGACACTTATGCTATGTATTTTTCACTTTTCTAAACTTTATACTTTTTAAGATATTAAATAAAAACTAGAAAATGCATTTCCTGAAGGAAATACCAGTGCATGAAATGCAAAAGTTAAGAAAGAACGAATAAAAGAAAAGTGAAAGAAGGAAGGAAGAAAGGAAAGAACAGTAAAATAAGGAAAGAAGAGTTGAAGAAGGAAAGAAGAAAGGAAAGAAGAGTGAAGAAAGGAAAGAAGAGTGGAAGAAGGGAAGAAGAAAGGAAAGAAGAGTGAAGAAAGGAAATTAGAGTGGAAGAAGGAAAGAAGAATGGAAGAAGGAAAGAAGAGTGGAAGAAGGAAAGAAAAGTGGAAGGGAAGAAGATAAGAAGAAAAGAAAGAAGAGTGAAAGAAGGAAAGAAGAAAAGAAAAAGGGAAGAAGAAAGGAAAGAAGAGTGGAAGAAGGAAAGAAGAAAGTAAAGAAGAGTAGAAAGAAGGAAAGAAGAAAGGAAAGAAGAGAGGAAGAAACAAAGTAAGGAAAGAAGAGTGAACAAGAGTGGCTCTGGATAAAGACAGTAAAGAGAGAGTGAAAATATTGTGAAGTGAAAAAAAGAGTGCAGCAGAGAGATGGAGTGTGAGAGAAAGTAGACTGAGAGTGATAGAGAGAAAAACTAGAAAATGCATTTCCTGAAGGAAATACCAGTGCATGAAATGCAAAGGTTAAGAAAGGAAGAAGAAAAGAAAGAAGAGTGAAAGAAGGAAAGAAGAAAGGAAAGAAGAGTGGAAGAAGGAAAGACAAAAGGAAAGAAGAGTGAAGAAAGGAGAGAAGAGCGGAAGAAGGAAAGAAGAGTGAAAGAAGGAAAGAAGAAAAGAAAGAAGAGTGAAGAAAGGAAAGAAGAGTGGAAGAAGGAAAGAAGAAAAGAAAGAAGAGTGAAATAATGAAAGAAGAAAGGAAAGAAGAGTGAAGGAAGGAAAGAAGAGTGGAAGAAGGAAATAAGAAAAGAAAGAAGAGTGAAAGAAGGAAAGAACAAAGGAAAGAACAAAGGAAAGAAGAGTGAAAGAAGAAAATAAGAAAGGAAAGAAGAGTGGAAGAAGGAAAGAAGAGTGAACAAGAGTGGCTCTGGATGAAGAGATAAAGAGAGAGTGAAAATATTGAAAAAAGGAGATAAAAATGGAGTGAAGAAGAGAGATTGAGTGTGAGAGAAAGTTGACTGAGAGAGAAAGATGGAGAGATGGAGAGAAAAAAAAGTAGAGAATGGATGGTGTCTTAATGTTCCTAGTTACAGTTAAATTGAGAGGGACAGAGAGAGTAGAGGTTCCTTTGATTTGGTGCAGCTGTCAGTGAAGCACAGGTGCAAGCCAGTTTAAAGACCCTATTATGATGTCATAATGGCCCAATGTAAGTCAATGGGAGAAATTTATATTTGTTTTTCTTTAATATCTTAAAAAGTATAAAGTTTAGAAAAGTGAAAAATACATAGCATAAGTGTCGTTTACAAGACCTACGCGTCAAAGTTTGAATTAAGTTTCTACGTTAAGCGGTTCGGGCTGAATTAATCGCAGAAAAAGGTAACAAGAACTAGAAAATGCATTTCCTGAAGGAAATACCAGTGCATGGAATGCAAAAGTTAGGAAAGGAAGAAGAAAAGAAAGAAGAGTGAAAGAAGGAAATAAGAAAGGAAAGAAGAGTGGAAGAAGGAAAGAAGAAAGGAAAGAAGAGTGAAGAAATGAGAGAAGAGAGGATGAAGGAAAGAAGAGTGAAAGAAGGAAAGAAGAAAAAAAAGAAGAGTGAAGAAAGGAAAGAAGAGTGGAAGAAGAAAAGAAAGAAGAGTGAAAGAAGGAAAGAAGAAAAAAAAGAAGAGTGAAGAAAGGAAAGAAGAGTGGAAGAAGAAAAGAAAGAAGAGTGAAGAAAGGAAAGAAGAGTGAAAGAAGGAAATAATGGTTGAAGAAGGAAAGAAGAAAGGAAAGAAGAGTGAAAGAAGGAAAGAAAAGTGAAAGAAGGAAAGAAGAGTGGAAGAAGGAAAGAAGAGTGGAAGAAGGAAAGAAGAGTGGAAGAGAAAAAGAGTGAAAATATTGAAAAAAGGAGATAAAAATGGAGTGAAGAAGAGAGATTGAGTGTGAGAGAAAGTAGACTGAGAGGGATAGAGAGAAAGATGGAGAGATGGAGAGAGAAAAAAGTAGAGAATGGAAGGTGTCTTAATGTTCCTAGTTACAGTTAAATTGAGAGGGACAGAGAAGAGGTTCCTTTGATTTGCCGCAGCTGTCAGTGAAGCACAGGTGCAAGCCAGTTTAAAGACCCTATTATGATGTCATAATGGCCCAATGTAAGTCAATGGGAAAATGTAGATTCGTTTTTATTTAATATCTTAAAAAGTATAAAGTTTAGAAAAGTGAAAAATACATAGCATAAGTGTCCTTTACAAGACCTACGCGACAAAGTTTGAATGAAGTTTCTACATTAAGCGGTTCGGGCTGAATTAATCGCAGAAAAAGGTAACAAGAATAAGAAGAAGAAGAAGAAGAAGAAGAAGAAGAAGAAGAAGAAGCCTAGGAATAACAATACAGGGCATTTCATGCACTGTAATAAGAAGAAGAAGAAGCCTAGGAATAACAATACAGGGCATTTCATGCACTGTAAAAAGTAGAGTATGGAAGGTGTCTATTAATATTCCTAGTTATACAGTTGAATGGAGAGGTACAGAGAGAAGAGGACCCTTGGAGGCTTGCTGCAGGTGTCAGTGAAGCACAGGTGCAAGCCAGTTTAATTACCCTATTATGATGTCATAATGGCCCAATGTAAGTCAATGGGAAAATTTAGATTCGTTTTTCTTTAATAACTTAAAAAGTATAAAGTTTAGAAAAGTGAAAAATACATAGCATAAGTGTCCTTTACAAGACCTACGCGACAAAGTTTGAATGAAGTTTCTACGTTAAGCGGTTCGGGCTGAATTAATCGCAGAAAAAGGTAACAAGAACTAGAAAATGCATTTCCTGAAGGAAATACCAGTGCATGAAATGCAAAGGTTAAGAAAGGAAGAAGAAAAGAAAGAAGAGTGAAAGAAGGAAAGAAGAAAGGAAAGAAGAGTGTAAGAAGGAAAGAAGAGTGAAGAAAGGAAAGAAAAGTGGAAGAAGGAAAGAAGAGTGGATGAAGGAAAAAAGAAAGGCAAGAAGAGTGGAAGAAGGAAAGACAAAAGGAAAGAAGAGTGAAGAAAGGAGAGAAGAGTGGAAGAGGGAAAGAAGAAAGGAAAGAAGAGTGAAAGAAGGAAAGAAGAAAAGAAAGAAGAGTGAAGAAAGGAAAGAAGAGTGGAAGAAGGAAAGAAGAAAAGAAAGAAGAGTGAAATAATGAAAGAAGAAAGGAAAGAAGAGTGAAGGAAGGAAAGAAGAGTGGAAGAAGGAAATAAGGAAAGAAAGAAGAGTGAAAGAAGGAAAGAAGAAAGGAAAGAAGAGTGTAAGAAGGAAAGAAGAGTGAAGAAAGGAAAGAAAAGTGGAAGAAGGAAAGAAGAGTGGATGAAGGAAAAAAGAAAGGCAAGAAGAGTGGAAGAAGGAAAGAAAAATGGAAGAAGAAAATAAGAAAGGAAAGAAGAGTGGAAGAAGGAAAGAAGAGTGAACAAGAGTGGCTCTGGATGAAGAGATAAAGAGAGAGTGAAAATATTGAAAAAAGGAGATAAAAATGGAGTGAAGAAGAGAGATTGAGTGTGAGAGAAAGTTGACAGAGAGAAAGATGGAGAGATGGAGAGAAAAAAAAATAGAGAATGGATGGTGTCTTAATGTTCCTAGTTACAGTTAAATTGAGAGGGACAGAGAGAGAAGAGGTTCTTTGGATTTGGCACAGGTGTCAGTGAAGCATACTAAGGCAGAAGGCAGTAACTTCTATGTTAAAGCTCAGTGGTATGATAACAATGGAATAATGACCCTATTAATTAATCAGTAGTAATACTATTTCATTTATCACAATTACCAATACAATGATTATCACACACACACACACACACACACACACACATTCACACACCATTGAATTATCACATTAAGCACATAAAACAATGAACTTGAATTGTCACATGAAACACATAAAACATCTATGTCAGTCCATTGGGGTGTGTGTGTGTGTGTGTGTGTGTGTGTGTGTGTGTGTGTGTGTGTGTGTGTGTGTGTGTGTGTGTGTGTGTGTGTGTGTGTGAGAGAGAGAGAGAGAACGATAGAGAATGAGGCCCATTTTCCCCCTCCACATGCCCCCGCTCGCCAAGCGAAGTTACCCGATTTAGATGCACCTTTTTCGGACTAGCCACAGGCACTGGGTGGGGGAATAGCCCGATAGCTTAGCATATCTGCCATGCAATTCTAATGGTAATGCTACCTAGCTTGGTATGCTAACTGTCGGTAGCCTATACATCGTGAAATCAACCAAAATACTGATGTCACTGGCTTTAATTTGATAATGGCATGTTAGTAGTACATTTAATATCAGTACATTTGTTTAATTACTGCTGATATTTTACAAATACGTCAAAAACTCATTTTTGACCAAACTTGAAGTTACGGTCTTTTGCCTTAGCACGGCAGAGTAAAGCACAGGTGCAAGCCAGTTTAAAGACCCTATTATGATGTCATAATGGCCCAATGTAAGTCAATGGGAGAAATTTATATTCGTTTTTCTTTAATATTTTAAAAAGTATAAAGTTTAGAAAAGTGAAAAATACATAGCATAAGTGTCGTTTACAAGACCTACGCGACAAAGTTTGAATGAAGTTTCTTCGTTAAGTGGTTCGGGCTGAATTAATCGCAGAAAAAGGTAACAAGAATAAGAAGAAGAAGAAGAAGAAGAAGAAGAAGAAGAAGAAGAAGAAGCCTAGGAATAACAATACAGGGCATTTCATGCACTGTAATAAGAAGAAGAAGAAGAAGCCTAGGAATAACAATACAGGGCATTTCATGCACTGTAACTAATCTAAATTTTCCCATTGACTTACATTGGGCCATTATGACATCATAATAGGGTCTTTAAACTGGCTGGCACCTGTGCTTCACTGACAGCTGCACCAAATCAAAGGAACCTCTTCTCTGTCCCTCTTAATTTAACTGTAACTAGGAACATTAAGACACCTTCCATTCTCTACTTTTTTCTCTCTCCATCTCTCCATCTTTCTCTCTATCCCTCTCAGTCTACTTTCTCTCACACTCAATCTCTATTCTTCACTCCATTTTTATCTCCTTTTTTCAATATTTTCACTCTCTTTTTCTCTTTCACTTTTCTTTCCTTTCTTCTTTCCTTCTTTCACTCTTCTTTCCTTTTCTTCTTTCCTTCAACTATTATTTCCTTCTTTCACTCTTCTTTCCTTTCTTCACTCTTCTTTCTTTTCTTCTTCCACTCTTCTTTCCTTTCTTCACTCTTCTTTCTTTTCTTCTTTCCTTCTTTCACTCTTCTTTCCTTCATCCTCTCTTCTCTCCTTTCTTCACTCTTCTATCCTTTCTTCTTTCCTTCTTCCACTCTTCTTTCCTTTCTTCTTTCCTTCTTTCACTCTTCTTTCTTTTCGTCTTCCTTTCCTAACTTTTGCATTTCATGCACTGGTATTTCCTTCAGGAAATGCATTTTCTAGTTCTTGTTACCTTTTTCTGCGATTAATTCAGCCCGAACCGCTTAACGTAGAAACTTCATTCAAACTTTGTCGCGTAGGTCTTGTAAACGACACTTATGCTATGTATTTTTCACTTTTCTAAACTTTATACTTTTTAAGATATTAAAGAAAAACGAATATAAATTTCTCCCATTGACTTACATTGGGCCATTATGACATCATAATAGGGTCTTTAAACTGGCTTGCACCTGTGCTTTACTGACACCTGTGCCAAATCAAAGGAACCTCTTCTCTCTCCGTCCCTCTCAATTTAACTGTAACTAGGAATATTAAGACACCATCCATTCTCTATTTTTTTTTCTCTCCATCTCTCCATCTTTCTCTCTCAGTCAACTTTCTCTCACACTCAATCTCTCTTCTTCACTCCATTTTTATCTCCTTTTTTCAATATTTTCACTCTCTCTTTATCTCTTCATCCAGAGCCACTCTTGTTCACTCTTCTTTCCTTCTTCCACTCTTCTTTCCTTTTTTATTTTCTTCTTCCATTTTTCTTTCCTTCTTCCACTCTTCTTGCCTTTCTTTTTTCCTTCTTCCACTTTTCTTTCCTTTCTTCACTCTTCTTTCCTTCTTACACTCTTCTTTCCTTTATTCTTTCCTTCTTTCACTCTTCTTTCTTTTCTTATTTCCTTCTTCCACTCTTCTTTCCTTTCTTCACTCTTCTTTCCTTCTTTCACTCTTCTTTCCTTTCTTCTTTCCTTCTTCCACTCTTCTCTCCTTTCTTCACTCTTCTTTCCTTTTGTCTTTCCTTCTTCCACTCTTCTTTCCTTTCTTCTTTCCTTCTTTCACTCTTCTTTCTTTTCTTCTTCCTTTCTTAACCTTTGCATTTCACACACTGGTATTTCCTTCAGGAAATGCATTTTCTAGTTCACCATTGATGTCTGGTGTAAATGCTTTGCTGCATCTCTACAGTCTTAAAGACTGACACCTCAGTTTACCTCACTGCATTCCTGTCCAGCTTGATCCATACTTTAACCTTCTTTGTGTGTTTCTGCTAGCTACAACTGCAGTCATTTTAAGATAGATAAGAAGAAAAGACTACAACTAAGGATTCCTGGCTGCTACGAATTCCATTTTCAACACGATATTTCTGGTTTTACCTCCTCCCTGCGCTTCTGCCAGCGGCCACAGGGGCTCTCCTCCAAGATCTCTGACTCATCCTCACTCTCCTCTTCCTCGTCTTCCGTGGCAGCAGCAGGTGGACCCTGGTTCACCGTGGAGACGGGAGGCGAGACCGAGGACACCCCCTGACCTGCGCTGGGGGCAGAGGCCATGGACTCTGACTTGCCGTCCAGCCCTGATGCTAGGGCCGAGCCCTGCACAGGTTTTCCCTCTCCCTCTGACATCACGCTCTGTCCAAACTCCACTCCGAAATCCAAATGTCCAAGTCAAGTCCTGCACACTCTCACCACAGGTGGGTGGCAGAGAACTGCAAATGGAGTGAAATGTAGAGTTAACAATATGCAACATAAAGAAATCTCAAGGTAAAGCAGTCTGTCTTCATAACTCATTTAAGACATTCTGAGTAAGCAACACTGACTTATCAATCAAAAGCTTAAATAATATGCTTACGTAGTGTCACCAAAACACAGGAAGCCAGCAAATACTAGAGAAGGTATGGCGTACGAAAAGTTCCGGTAAAATCGCCCAACCAAGAGCTCGAAGTTAAAGTACAAGGTGTTAGTGATAACTAAGCTAACTGTCTAGAAAACTATCTCGTGTTTTCATGTAACATAGCAGGGGCGAAAGTTATACTCATAAGAGCAGAAACAGCTTGCCAAAAACGGCAATCCCAGTCCCAACCCTATGCATTTGAAAATTAAGTTACGCTAGTAAACTTGAGCGCTAAAGTTAGCAAGCTAACACCATTGCCCATTTAGATGGCCACTGCCAGCAACATAAATCGCAAACTTGGTAAGTAGCAAGCACTCAAACCAACTAGTATTTTGTTACCTCGGTAAATTACAACAACAAATGCGTGAAAACTAGTCGACACTGATGTGTTTCTGAGCCATCACCATCTAGCAAGAGGCAAGTAGGCTAATGTCGCTGCTCTCCCGAAATCCTTTCAGGGTTCCTCCCCTCAGCACACAGTCATGCTAAGGCCTGTGTGCCAACTCAACCACATATCAATGTAAACCCCGGTCGTGAAAACCTACACAGCAATATATATTAAAACGCCAAACCAACCAAACAAGAGATTGAATTAAGATTAACGTTATATGTCGACATGAAAAAATCAACATAACATAGCAGCAACGTTAAACAACTTACCTTAGTTGAAGATGATCGGTGTCAAGCCAGCTTCACCGGAAACGAGAAGACTTCTGAGTATTTAGAGTAACGTTAAATCGTCCGTCAACAAAATTCGTATACGAAGTGGGCACGATTTCGCCAAACCGCTACAAGAACATAAACGCCTACTAGCTACGTATTACTTTCTTCAACACTGAGAAGCTTATTTGATATTCAGGCCACGGTGCTAGCTTGCTGGCTAAATAGGTTTGGCTTGCAGACTAACCTAACCTTCTGTGAGATGACAAACTTGCCAAGCAAAACAACTAGCTTATATGAGCTAGCAAGCTAGCTACTAATCAACTTTATCGAAAGTGCACCCACACGCCAAATTGCAGTTATTTTTATTAAATGACAATCCTAGGCAGCCTGGTCTGCAGCACCAGTACCAAGATAGCTTGCTGGCTATTATTAGCAAGCAAGCTGTTAGCACCTTGCTAGCCTTTGCTAGCTAGCCGCTAGCTACCAAACTCGATATTTAACCTTAGCTTCTTCTTTTTGTCATTAAACAACTTATAACTGATACACATTTAATTGTAAAAATATATTCATATACACCCGCTCTCTGACATCGCTATTTTTTAACTAACGACAGATTTAAGCCGACTTGTAATTGTGACTAATGGCGACACCCAAACGACTGAAAATACTGCCACAGAGGTTTCCCCTGGAAGATGTCTTCACAGAGCTTTGGTGCAAAAAGTGATTGACACTACCACAGCCAATCAAAATGTGCGGATTTTGTAAGTAAAGTTTCTTGATTGGCTGGAGTAGATGTCCATAGATTCGGGAGGAGTGCGCTTTGCAATATTGAGTTAAGGCCAACAGTAGGCGCACAGGTGCCATTGAACCCTTGTGTCTGTAAGATGCGTATTTTCCAAAAAAATCCAGTAGGCCAATTCTCCTCTCTCCTTTACGTTTTTTTTAAATGGTCTTGTATGTCTACTGATTATGCATAGTGGAATTATGACGGTCATGGTGGATGTCATTTCATTCATCCATAATATTACAATGAAGCTCCTGTTGGCTTGTTGGTGCTTTCAACAAAGTTAACAGATCTGTAGCAGAAACTGTCATTACAAAAAGAAGTGCTTAAAAAACAGTGCCTGTCAGAAAAAAGCCCACATATAGCCACAGCCCTTTCTATGTATGCCTTAACCAGATGAAATACACCATACACCATGAAATACACCATACATCTCACATTCCTCTCCAAAGTCATTGAAGGCTATGAGGGAGCCTGCCTGGCTACTTGAAGCTGTCTGTCTCCATCCTGTGTCCTACCAAGGTTAAATCTCTAGACATGACATTAGAATGCTTCCACCTTAAGTAGCCAATGCACACCAAGTAGCCAATGCACACACTAGAAGCTGACAGAGGGGTTAAGAGGAGTAGAAGTGAATGACACCCCCCTTCTCCCAGTGGCAGCACCACCACAACCTCACCACCTCCCACATCCCTTCTGAAGCTCCTTTACCAACACCACAGCCCAATGCTTCAAGAGGTCTATATATAGACCTGTCAGATTTGTGTGTGTGTGTGTGTGTGTGTGTGTGTGTGTGTGTGTGTGTGTGTGTGTGTGTGTGTGTGTGTGTGTGTGTGTGTGTGTGTGTGTGTGTGTGTGTGTGTCTGTGTGTGTGAGAGAGAGAGAGAGAGAGAGAGAGAGATAGAGAGAGAGAGAGAGAAAGAGAGAGAGGCAGAGAGAGAAAGAGTGTGTGTGACTTCAGCATACAATATAGAGGACAGGGGAGGAGTGGGAAGTAGCTAAGGAAGTTTCTCTCACTGTTCTTTGTCAGACTCATTTTGTGGTTAAAAATTAAATTTTTCTTTCTGCGACATTTCTGGATATCAAATATGAAGGGGGCAAGGAGAGTAGAGAGGAGTTCGGAGAAGAGTAGAGAAAAAGTGACAACCAAAACTGTGAAACCAACTGAAGCGGCCCCATTGGTTGGGACCACGTTGGTGGCCACCACCTGCGGATCCCCTGGTAACACCTATTCCGCCATCTTGAGCCGGAATGAAGCTGTGAAGGATGCCAAACGGCTAAAAAACTTCCTGGAGCTCAGAGACAAGTACGTCCACAAGAAGGTGGTGTTTGAGGACCCTCTGTTCCCTGCTGACAACTCCTCACTTTTCTATAGCTGCGCACCTCCCCTTAATATTGAATGGAAACGGCCTTCGGTAAGTAAAAAAATAAAGATGAACAGATAGGGAAATATGTTATGAGTTAGACAAAATGGCCTATATGGTCAGAGCCCACATTTCACAGCCCACAAAAAAGTTTTTGAAAAAAGTTTCCACAGTTTCCTCATGACAGGTTTATGTCTTGACAGAAGTCATAGGATATGTGCAAGGGCCATTTTAGAACCTAACATGGCCTATTATGTCTGGCTGTGCAACTTTGAAGATGAAATAAGAGGTGATTTTATTCAACTATAAACTATTTTATAAAACTTGCTGACAAAAACAGAGCTGAAAAACAAGCACACAACACTTACAACTGATTTAAATATTCTCAAAAAGTATTCTCTGCATCTTCAGTGATCAGCTTTGACAGGAATTCTCCATTTATGAGATCACTTCCTGTGGAATGCTTGTGGAGAGAGGAGAAGTGATTCTGCAGCAAGTTTGTTGGCATATCACAGCTTTGTCACATTCTCAAATCTCAGGCAGCTGACCCACAGCACCGCGCAAAGCTCTACAAACAGCGCTTGGCATGAGCTAACAGCGGATCCCCTGGCGTTAGTCACTGAGCTCGCTGCAGGAGAGCATCAGCCTCTTGCCAAAGGGGTTGCTTTTATAGATCCGCAACACATGCCCTCTAAAGCCAGCACTTGCTTATATATATATATATTTTACGCCTTTTTGTTCTGTGAGGGAGAAAGAAATAAGATTCTATTCTGCATTTACCACCTCAAGTTTATGGAAATAAAATATGACATCTGCTTCTTACAAGCAAAAGACACACAGAAAAGTTGAACTCTGAAATAAAAATAACTCTCTCTAACAATATTGCTCTAATGGCAACGAACTCTTGAACTTTACTTATTGGCTAATGAGACCTCTGAACTGAGCGTCTTTCAGAACTGGCCCAGCTGCTCAGTGGCCTCAGTGAAGGATCTGACACTGCCTACCCATGGTCCCTCAGGGCACCCCATGTGATGTGAATGAGGGCATGAGAGGTATGGAAACCGGGGTGACTCAGTTCGCCAGAATTGCTGAACTTAAGTTTTCGCATTTGCCTCTCTAAACTGGAACAACATGAGATGAGATTCACCCTGTATCACCCTCTTGTGCTGTCCTTATTAGTTGTGTTTTCACTGCGTGATTCTCGTTACCTGTTGCCACAGCATCAAAATGTTCTACAATAGACTTTCCCAATAGATTGTATATCACGGTTATTGATTGCAAACCAAATTGATCTCTACCTTTTTATGAATGGCTTTTGAGGACATTTTGATACAATAGATGGAAGAGTTATTACTTGTTCACATACATTGCACATAGATAACCATAATAATTTCACGTCACCAAGGTATACTAATACCTTGACTTGGGGTAATGTAAGAGTTAAAATGGCTTAGACATCTGGGATTGGGAGTGACTTGACAGTGGTCGTGTTACAGATAAGTTCATGCAAGACACCGCAACACCCACTGGAAATGGGATGAAGGGAAAATGATGATCACAGAGAGCCAAAGAGCTATACATGGTCAATGGCAATGCTTTTGATGTCGATAAACTTTAATGGGGTTTCATTAAATATATCTCAATACTTTGGCATGAATATAAGGAGGTCAGGTAGGTCTTTCAACCTTCACAAAAGTAAAAGGTCCAAGAAGGTCCATTATTTTTAGTTGAGTAAAATATCCTTGGCCAGTGCATATAATAAAAAATAACACATTTGTGGGGAAAGTCTCACTTCAACCCATAAGCTAACCAAAGCTATATTTGATCTTTTTCTGGGACGAAACTGGGGAAAGAGTAGAGATTGACGTTTCTCTGGACGGATGTCAAGCAGCTAAGCCAACATGTTCAACCTGCTGTGTTGGCTGTGAAACTGCATCCAGTTCAGATGACCAAAGTCAACATTACTTTACCAGATGGTCACACACGATTTTCTCACACCTATTTTCTTCATGAAACACCCCCTACTAAGCCAGTGGGTATAGTTAGTAAAACAATATTATGCATTTGGGTCGTTAAAGTTGCTTTAAATCAATTAACCACGTCTGGAATAACTGAGTCATATTTACCACAGGAGTGTCCCATGGCTAGAGCATGGTTTGTGGCCCAGGGGGTCCTTTTGTTGTCTCACTTTAACAGGTTGTCTGTCATAGCATGATCCCAACCATGGTCATGTTACAACAGTTTATCACCAGGGGATGGTGAAACATCTTCTTTGTTGGTTCCTGTCCACTATTCTCATGAACACATAGGCTGCTCTCACTGCACTGTTGTTATTTGTCAGTCTGATTTATTTTCTTTCAATTACAGTCAGGCATGGATTTGCTTATTTTCCCAGTTGTTTACAAATGTTAACATTAACAACAATGACCAGCACAAAGACACATTTGACATAATGTGCAATTAATAACTGGCAATGGACCAGCCCTCCAGTGCCAGTTTGATAGCCAAATACTCTATCCATGCAAAGTCATGCCCTTGTATGTATTTCATAGTCTTGCACTCAGAGGCTGCAATAAATGAAACCTTCTAAAGAATAATCCACTGGACAGGAAGGGCATGCGGGTCATTAAAAGTAGCAGCTGTCAGTGCTTGGAGGTCTGCAAAATACATCTTCATTGTGGCCGATCACTTTCAAAAAGCTGTGGCATGCTATAGAAGACGCTAAAACTATTTTTTGATGGGCTTCCGTCATAAATAGCTTTACAAGAAACAGCAAGGGTCAACAATTCCATATGTGACAGAATTATCTGTTACCATTAATTAAGAGAACATGTGTTGACATACAGTATATATTGTTCAATACAATATTTGATCATACAAGTAACCAGCCAAGCATAAAACCAAACCGCAGGGTCTTAAAAGCTTGGCTGGAGATCAAATATTGGAAATCTTAGGACGACTGTAAATTATATAGGTGGTAGAATATGTCATCTCTGATTAATGGTCACCATTTTCAGGGTTTAAATCTGTCATCTGCAGGAGTACCCATGCTGTGGTTTCAAGGAGGGGTTCATAATGGTGGTATGTCTTTTGCCCTCCAAATATACATTGTTTACATGACTGGGATGACTTGGCACAGTCCAAATTTCCACATGGCTTCTGTTTCTCTTTTGCATTTGGCCATATCAGACACTAAAAACAAGTTATTTCAACCCCACAAAAACCTACCATGATTATAACGATCCAGTTCCCACAGCGGACATCATTGAGAGTGATCATCAGCAGTTTTGCTATCAGATATCACTGCACTTCAAATCAGTGGTCTAAGGAATCACATGCTCTCCAAACTGACCCATGTGGCCATGGTCCTACAGCTCAGGTTTTATTGAATGTTGCTGCAATGTGCAGTCATGTGTCAAATTCCATGCAGGCAGTGATAATGACTAGATAACCTGACTGGGCGATGTGTGCATCCAATTGGTTAGGTAATGCTTCAAAATTGTCACCAAATTCACATCCATGTATTATTATGTCATAACACTTAAAATAGTTGTTTATAGCAGATTCTACACCCTACGTGTGTTGCTTTAAGTGTTGGAGTGGTCGTCTGAAGAGGCATGCTGGCAGATTTCCCTGGTCCTGTCACCAGTTTTAGGGAAGGACACGGCCAGACTAACGCTAGTTTTAAAAATAAATAAACTTTTTCTGTAACACATTAATGTTTGCAAAACATTTTACTGCAAACAATTCTGTGATTGCATCAAACAGGAAATCTGTGATAATCCCAAGTTCATCATTGATGGAGCCAACAGAACCGACATCTGCCAAGGAGACCTTGGTAAGAATCAGTCATTAGGCACTAATGTGGTGAGGATTTCACATTGTGAACCAATTTCAATGTACACTATTTAAAAGTGAAATGATATGTCATGTGATGAAAAAATAAAGAGACATAATAAGAGAGAGAGGTAGACAATGTGATAGACAAAGGAAATTAAGACAAAATGGATGAGATAGAGGGAATGAATGGAATGAACATGCGAAAGAGTGAGAAAGGGAAAGCAGCAGCAAAAAGTTAGAGCGAGTGAACAGAAAAAGTGAGAGAGCGAGAAAGGGACAGATGGGTCAGAGTGGGTGAGTGGAGGTAAGTTGGAAGGGGGGTTGGGATTGATGGACAGGTCCACATGACCCTGAAAAGCTGGACCCGGATCAATCAATCCCTCTGAAACCCCTCTTGAGCTGAGCACCAGGTGGCAGGACTGAGGAGTGACATTTTGGCTCTCCCAGATGGATCAGACTCAGTTGCCTGACAACTCTGGCAAGTCTGAGGCTACATAGCAAATTGTGTGTGTTGGGGGGGGGGGGCTTGTGTAACAGCCACACCAGACCAGCTGGTGACTCATTGCTCATTCTCGGATCAGTTGGGAGTAAGGAGAGGACGTGTTGCGAGCTGATGCACAGCAGAACACACACCTGTCCCAGGACTTTAAAGCCTTCACAGTTAACTATCATTACTCCACAAAATGCTTTTAGGAGCTGAGACTGGCCACAATCACATCACATGGTGGAGAGGTAGCAGAAATACGTTGCACTGCATGTGACAGATCTCATTTAGTTCCTAATCAGGGTTGGCACAAAGACCAGATTTGTTCTGAATTAGCTTCCAAATGAGTGCATATATCCTCCCAAAGCTCATGCAATCCCAGAACTGCTGGACATATTCATGTTCTGTTTTGGTTTGTTTCGGTTATCACAGTTCACTTGTCTGGGAAGTCCCGCCCCTCCTATTCCGGCCAATTTGATTTTGCCTCTGAAGTGGGTCTGGCAAACTTTGCACAGAAGTTCATTTCAGCATTCTCAGGATCCCTGGGACCAATCACAAACTGGCTTTTGGCTACCTGGTGCGCCATTGGTGGATTCAAAATAGCCACGTCTACGTAACAAAAGCGAAAGCAAAGAGAAAAGCACAGCAAAACTATATACTGCTCTCGCGGCTGTCTTGGATGATTTCAAAGGCAAGTTTTCTTTGAAAATAGAACAGAAACCTGCTCTGGAACAATTCATACAGAAAAAAGATGTGTTTGCTTTATTACCGATCGTTGTATCGTTGTATAGTATCGTTGGTCTGATTGGTTAAAGGCGTGTCCAATTACGTGACTGAAGTGGACCTCCATTTAGTAGTTCGCCAGACTAACTGAGCAAATAAAATGCAGTGAAGGGGCGGGGAATTCCCAGACAAACAGTTCACAGCACTGATGGTTCCATCGATGTCAGCATTCAACTTGAGATAGTACTTTTTTTCTGATATTTTGGGAGATGCCTCGATGCCAGCAACTTTTGAGGTAACATAGTTTGGAAAGTTAGATACCGCTGTCATTAAATGCAGATGCAGGGGCTTTCAGTATACTTTTACAGTTTTGCCTATATTGTTTAAAGTAACACAATGCAACAATTATACTTCAGGATTAGGGTTAGGATAAGCAGTTTAACCTTAAAATAGCAGCTTGAAAAAAATTGGGGCGCTACAATGACTTTTAATATGGAGAATCGCCTCCGTGCCATTGCCATACCAGGGTCCATAGGCATAACTTCATTCTCTAGTTTTGCCTTTGCCCGTCAGACTTTCTACTGTCTGCCAAACTAGAAGCTAATTTGCTGTCTTGCTTTGTCTTATGTTGCACTTGCTTGATGTTTGACTGTGTAAGGACAGTTGTTGAGTAACTAGTTTGTCATAGTGTCAAAGTCAGCGCTTTTCAAGAGATTTCGTTAGTTTTAGCTGCTAGCATATCGTTAGCGAATAGCTATTGATCCGTTGTGCTGCTTTAAAGATGAGACGTGTCATTTGGGAGCAGTCAAGACACAGTCTTTTAGCTAAGGCAGAAAGACAGACCAGGGACTAAGATGTGAAACCAATTAAACCTAGCACCAGCTTGTCATCAGGAGAATACAGTCAGCCCCAACAATCCAAACCTGTTTGTCTTGAAATAAAAGGATGTGAACATCTGCACCTATCCCTAGTGATGCTAATGTTTGAGAATTTAAATTAAACTTTATACCACTTAGGTCTTTATGTAACAAAAACCTGTGCATTGTGTCTGGGATGTAACATGGATTCTACATTTGTGATGAATTCACAGAGCCTTTCTTTTCTGCTGCAGGTAAAGCAATGTTAACTTAATTTCCCCTTCTACAGGTGACTGCTGGCTCCTAGCAGCCATCGCTTGCTTGACACTGAATGAGAAACTGCTGTACAGGGTCATCCCACCAGATCAAAGCTTCACTGACAACTATGCTGGCATCTTCCACTTCCAGGTGTCCTATTGTAATAACATTACAGTTATTTTCTGAATCTTTACACTATGAACATATTTTATAGCTTGGTGAGTGGTAGTAGTTGTTTGGTGTAATGTTCAGATCTGGCGGTATGGGGAATGGGTGGACGTAGTGGTGGACGACCGGCTCCCAACATGCGACAACCAGCTGGCCTTTACAAGGTCTGGGAAGAAGAATGAGTTCTGGAGTGCTCTCCTGGAGAAGGCTTATGCCAAGTGAGTGAACCCAGGCTTACATTTACTTTCCTACACAGATATTGTATAATATGTTTATGTGTCTGCGTTTTATATTCTGTATCCTTTTCAGTAGATCCTCATAAATGTATTCAAGATTTAATTTTTAGCTTGATGATCCCATAAAAGGAGTTAAAAAACTTAATTTCAACAACTTAATTTCTCCGCTATCAACATCAGTATAGAGAAGAATACTTCTCTCCTGCCACACCTTTACCTGTCTGTCCGCCACCAGACTCCACGGCTCCTATGAGGCCCTCAAAGGTGGGAACGCTCTTGAGGCCATGGAGGACTTCACTGGGGGTGTGACAGAGTTCTTTGAGGTCCAGGAGGCGCCCAAGGAGTTATTCAGAATCATGAGGAAAGCCCTGGACAGAGGCTCCCTTATGGGCTGCTCCATCGATGTGAGTCTCTCTAGAACACTTCAAAAATTATAGTGTGCAAGCTCAGTGTACTACAAGACAAAGTATATAGAAAAATGATCCCAGATCAGATGTCATATCTGATCTATACCTTCCAATCCACCTACTTTAACATTCAAATGTGTACAATGAGATAGAAATAGCCAAAAACAAAGTTTGCACACTTACACACTTGAAGTATAGCCGCACAACATTTTATCAGAGAAGTTTCGTTTGGATATTGTTTTAACAGTGTTCATTTCACCCATCTTAGTACATAGCTCATAAACTCCTAAAGTTGATCAAATGTTTAATACCTGAATGCTAGGCCTGGGTTAGCTTGAATAAAAAATCAGTTAATTTCTAACAACTTCAAACCTTTACAATATGCACCCTAAATGTTGCCTGTACGCAAATGTTTGCCATTTTTATTTTATCTGGTGTTTTTTTCCTTTCACTCTCTCTTCTGTGACACTTGTCTTTGCCTTGATAATTTTTTCTCAGAAAGTAGTCTCAGAAAGAGAACAAACAACCAAATCCTCCACAGGCTTAGTGAAAGGACATGCCTACTCCATCACTGCTGTTGAAGAGGTGAGAGTTTTGTGTGGCCGATACATTGGCTTCATCAGAGTTAATTTGTGTTTAACACACAGTCATGTTTGGCTTCTCAGGGGGCCCAGAAGGACTTGAAAGACACCCGGATTCGTCTGGTGCGTCTGCGTGACCCCTGGGGCATATCCGCCTCCCCCACCTGTGTGTCCAACAACTGGACATCCCTTGTGCACTCCGACCAGGACAAAAAGAGGCTCATGCCCATCGAGGGGGGCGAGTTCTGGTACTCGGATGCTTCTGTAATCCCTCAGGATACTTTGGACAGCAAACAATATCTGACTTTTAGTGTCTTTGTGCTCTTTAGTGTTAAATACCAATTAAGGCAATCACACACTTACACAATTAGAAGATGATGTTGGATCTCAGATTAACCTACTTGACCAAGAACCCTCATGATCACAGACCTTTATTTTGTTGATTTCAGTTTGAACTGGTCAGAGACATGTTTACCATCTCTCTCTCTCTCTCTCTCTCTCTCTCTCTCTCTCTCTCTCTCTCTCTCCTTTAAGGCTGACTTTTCAGAACTTCCATGATAATTTCACCAAGCTGGAGATCTGTAATTTAACCCCTGACACTCTTAAGGATGACGGCACCAGTAATTGGACCGTGACCGTTAACGAGGGCCGCTGGGTGAAGGGCTGCTCTGCTGGAGGTTGCAGGAACTTCCCAGGTGAGGTCTGGTAAACAGTCTGTTCTATTTGTGGATGTTAATGTAACTTAATAAGCAAATGTATTCTGCCATGCCTTTACCTTTGTCAGTATAACAAATATACAATATGTAAATATATGCTCATTTTTGATGTATAGCCCTACACTAATTAAGAGTGCATCTGTGTAGTATTGTGTTG
Source organism: Sprattus sprattus (assembly GCF_963457725.1). Taxonomy (NCBI): domain Eukaryota; kingdom Metazoa; phylum Chordata; class Actinopteri; order Clupeiformes; family Clupeidae; genus Sprattus; species Sprattus sprattus. Next base: position 17,406,555 of record NC_137921.1, on the reverse strand, counting down.
TGTTGTGTATAACCAAACCACTGAGGGTACAGCGAGGGTCTATCTCTGTGACTACAAAGTTCTACCACCATGACCTTATCCATAAGCTTATTTTTCATTTCTGACAAAACTACACCCCTACTCTTTTTCTCAGAAACTTTCTGGACGAATCCTCAGTACCGCATCTGTCTCCTGGAGGAGGACGATGACCAGGAGGATGAACAGAGGGGTTGCACTGTCGTCATAGCCCTGATGCAGAAGGGCAGACGGAAAGAGCGCCACATGGGGGCGGTGCTCCACACCATCGGCTTCTTCGTCTACGAGGTGCCTACTGTTAAACAGCATTCTGAGCCCGCACATATCCCACTTTAAAGGCGCTTAAAATGTTATCAGCATAGGCCACCAATGACATGTCATCATCATTCATCATTATTTATGATTAATTTGTGCAGTTCAGTTGTTCCCTGTCTATTTTCAGTATATGATGTATCTGATTATGTGGTTAATTGTTATTATATATATTTGTTATCCCGCTTTTTATTCAGGTTCCAAAGGAGGTAAGCCTTCCAACATCAGATTCATGATGAGGCCCTGATTGTCCTTGTAAAAGCCTGCGCTGACAGGGCTACACTGCATCCATAATCTCTCAAAGGTGTTTCAGACATTTTAGCATGTTCATGAGATGTTGATTTAATAAAAGACTTGCATAAGACTGGGAGCATCCCTACGCCACTGAGGGTTCTTTCAGTGGCTTGTTAGTGAACTTAAGTGCCATATGCTGTGAGTGGGTACTTTGTTGTCAAATTGAACTAAATAGTTTTTGCACCTTTATCCTACCCCTCTCTTTATCCTTTCTCTTGTGTGATTTCGACCATTCCTCTCCATCTGTCTCTACCGGTCTGTGGTGTTCTGATGACCTTTGACCCAGCTCCATGGCAGCAACAAGCCACTGTCCACAGACTTCTTCCTGTTCAACAGCTCAGTGGCGCGCTGCAAGTCCTACGTCAACCTCAGGGAGGTGACTGAGCGTGTGCGCCTGATGCCAGGTGAATACGTCATCGTGCCCTCGACCTTTGACCCTCACAAGGAGAGCGAGTTCATTTTAAGAATCTTCACAGAAAAGAAGAGCACATCAGAGTGAGTGTCAATTTGTAGGAAATTGAAAATGTTTTGCTGAAAATGGGTTGTTCCCCTGCTAGTACAGGTTTAAAAGGTTTTGTGAATTCATTGATAATTAATCTAGTCTAGTCTATTTATGTGAAGTAATGACTTTATCTTTTGAGGGCAAATGACTTGTACTGTATTTCCTGGCCCTCTGTGTGTCTTAAAGAGGGGACTGACAGCAGATGTGTGTTCTTCTTCTCCAGGGTGATTGAGGGAACGATCGAGGCTGATGATCCAGAGGTACGTCACCTGACATGTTTTTCCTTGTGTGTCTGTCCCGCGGCTATAGGTCCACACTGTGTAGTGGAAAAGACACAGTATCCAGATCATTGCCTAAAGTTGATTTTAGGAATCAGCCATGTGCTTCTTTAATACAGTTGTAATAGTTGATGGTATCCCCACAAAATATGTTTTTCGTTCACCGGAATCAGTTTAAGGGTATTTTAAAGTAACATTGCCTCCAGGTCTGTTTGTCAGCAGATTTTATGTACAGTAAGCAGCGTCATCTCTTTTAGTGCAGGCGATACTGACTCTGGTCCTTTCTCCATTCCCAGGAATACAAAAAGAAGATGAAACTGAAGGTATGATTTGAACTGTTTGGACAGAGATGTTAGCGTTTGGTTGTCTTTTCTGAATCACAGGCTTTCTCGAAATATGTACTACTTGTAATTATTGTATTTGTATGGACTAATTTTGGACTAATCATGACCTGAAATCTGTTTGTTAATTAATGCTTACATCTTCAGGGGAAACTACAACCCGAGCCACATATATTATCACACATGATTATACACACAGAGCAAACTTTCAGTAACATTTATGGATATCAAAGTGTTTATAGATATGTGAGAACGATATGTGAGAATAAATCAGATTGCAGTTCCATAGCATTTCATGTGTTTATTTGTTTTACTGTCAGGAGATCCTTATCTATGGCAACACTTTCTATGTAAACATATGGCACATACCTTTAGTGCTGCCAAGTCACATATTTGTACACACTATACATAAGGTGCATCCCCTGGACATAAATAGACACCACTCAGACACAATTACTGCTAAGGCTTTTAAAAGGTCAAATTATCCCATGTGGGAATTGATACCAGCTGAACTGTACTCGGAGTAATGCTAACGTTTCAGCGCCACCCTGTGGTTGGAGACAGACAGGCATATCGCACCTGGCTTGGAGTTTGTTATTCTATTCGCATCAAGTCAGTATAGTTCCAAATCGTTTGATTTGTTTTTTTGAAGGGAAGAATAACAACAGTGAGAAATTAATCTGTATGCATAATGGAAGTTCCAATATGAAAGTTTCCGTGATGTCAAATATCTCATGTATAAAATATATGGCACAATAATAAAAGTGTTTAGTTCTGAACTTGTACACCAAAGATGCGCTATCTTCTTAGACACTGCGGAAGCATGACTTAGAATTGATGTTCACTCAGTTCCGTAGCAAAATGTCATCTGCCACCACCATGAACCTTTTCAAGTCTTCCATTTTATTTAATTCCTCCTTTATCCAACAGCCAGAAACTGAACAGGAAAAGAAAGTGAAGGTAGCTGCATGAAATTATGTGGCATGGATTAGCGTATGTGCAGGATAGCGTGATGGAGGCTAACATTGTAAACACGCTTGTAAATGTACTGCCAGCACACTGCCATCATGCTGTCTTTGTGCTGGGAAAATGAAAGACAGCTAGAAGCTATTTGTTTTGTAAAGTAATAGGGTATTTATATAAGACAGGATTGCTCAAACCTGTGTTTGAATTTAGAGTGCTTGTCTGCAGCCAGCTTTATTCCTTTTGAGAGCAAAACAAAGCATCGTGTATTATTACAGTGTGCCATACAGCTAGCTGAGAAGGGCAGTGGCTTTTTGGTCTGGCTTATGTGCTTATCGTATGCACTTCATGTTGTATCTGTCCCTCTCTTGTCCACCATGTCATGTTTTTGCTCTGTCCTGTCATTCCTATCTGTTCATTCATCCTTTCCATTTATTTCATTCAACTATCATCTCCATCATCCTATCCTTCCTCATCTTCCTCATGTAGCCAGGCGAACCTGAGGAGGAGGAGACTCAAGAGGAAAAGCAGTTCAGGCTGATCTACCAGCAGATTGCTGGTGAGGTAAGCTTGAAGTGTGTGTGTGTGTGTGTGTGTGTGTGTGTGTGTGTGTGTGTGTGTGTGTGTGTGTCCGTGTGTCCGTGTGTCTATATCCATAGCAATTAAAACACGCTTTAACTGGTAAGGACATTTGACATGTTCTACAGATGGTAACACTGGCGCATAGCAGCAACCAACAGAAACACAACTTACTCAGCCCAATCTCTGTAGTGTCATACTCCACTTACTCAGCCCAGTCTCATACTCCACTTACTCAGCCCAGTCTCTGTAGTGACATACTCCACTTACTCAGCCCAGTCTCATACTCCACTTACTCAGCCCAGTCTCATACTCCACCTACTTAGCCCAGTCTCATACTCCACCTACTTAGCCCAGTCTCTGTAGTGACATACTCCACTTACTCAGCCCAGTCTCATACTCCACTTACTTAGCCCAGTCTCTGTAGTGACATACTCCACTTACTCAGCCCAGTCTCTGTAGTGACATACTCCACTTACTCAGCCCAGTCTCATACTCCACTTACTCAGCCCAGTCTCTGTAGTGACATACTCCACTTACTCAGCCCAGTCTCATACTCCACTTACTCAGCCCAGTGTCTGTAGTGACATACTCCACTTACTCAGCCCAGTCTCATACTCCACTTACTCAGCCCAGTCTCTGTAGTGCCATACTCCACTTACTCAGCCCAGTCTCATACTCCACCTACTCAGCCCAGTCTCATACTCCACCTACTTAGCCCAGTCTCTGTAGTGACATACTCCACTTACTCAGCCCAGTCTCATACTCCAATTACTCAGCCCAATCTCATATTCAACCTATTCAGCCCAGTCTCATACTCCACTTTCTCAGCCCAGTCTCATACTCCACTTACTTAGCCCAGTCTCTGTAGTGACATACTCCACTTACTCAGCCCAGTCTCTGTAGTGACATACTCCACTTACTCAGCCCAGTCTCATACTCCACTTACTCAGCCCAGTCTCTGTAGTGACATACTCCACTTACTCAGCCCAGTCTCATACTCCACTTACTCAGCCCAGTCTCTGTAGTGACATACTCCACTTACTCAGCCCAGTCTCATACTCCACTTACTCAGCCCAGTCTCTGTAGTGCCATACTCCACTTACTCAGCCCAGTCTCATACTCCACTTACTCAGCCCAGTCTCTGTAGTGCCATACTCCACTTACTCAGCCCAGTCTCATACTCCACCTACTCAGCCCAGTCTCATACTCCACCTACTTAGCCCAGTCTCTGTAGTGACATACTCCACTTACTCAGCCCAGTCTCATACTCCAATTACTCAGCCCAATCTCATATTCAACCTATTCAGCCCAGTCTCATACTCCACTTACGCAGCCCAGTCTCATACTCCACCTACTCAGCCCAATCTCTGTAGCCTCATACTCCACTTTCTCAGCCCAGTCTCATACTCCACCTACTTAGCCCAGTCTCTGTAGTGCCATACTCCACTTACTCAGCCCAGTCTCTGTAGTGTCATACTCCACTTACTCAGCCCAGTCTCTGTAGTGCCATACTCCACTTACTCAGCCCAGTCTCTGTAGTGTCATACTCCACTTACTCAGCCCAGTCTCTGTAGTTTCATACTCCACTTACATGCTCCTCATACTCTGCATGTTCACTTGCTATGAAGCGTTTATTTACAAGGCTACTACTACGTGTATTTACACCAAAGTGAACATAACCCCCCCCCCCCCCCCCCCCCCCAACAGCTCTATTCTCTCTCTCTCTCTCTCTCTCTCTCTCTCTCTCTCTCTCTCTCTCTCTCTTTTGATATTTTCCTTGCTCTCTTGCCATCTCTATTGCCCCCTGTTGGCTCGATCTCTTTGAAGGACATGGAAATTTGTGCCAATGAGCTCAGAAGTGTCTTGAACAAGGTGGTGGCTAAACGTGAGTAGCCAGTTCTATCCACAGTCACACTCTGAGCCATGAGAAAGTCAGTCAGCACAACTATAAACATTGCTTATTTATCTGATATGCTCACTATGTTCTTTTCCATTTCCCTCATCTTGTAGACATTGAACTGAAGACAGTGGAGTTTAGCTTGGAAAGCTGCAGGAGCATGATTGCACTCATGGATGTATCCTTCATAATTTGTAATGAGTCCAGAAGCCAGTAGAGTTCTTCTAGAATGGTCTCATTTCAAATGTAGCCACAAGTAAAGGAAAACACTTACATCAGGAATTATGTCCATTTTACTGTCAAGAGTTTACAGATGTAAATTTTATAATCTACTGTGGTCTTTATTTGTGGTGTGTGAAGTTTAAGGGATGTTTTACTTCCTTAACTGTCGTCTCAGACAGATGGCAGTGGCAACCTCAACTTGCAGGAGTTCAAGCACCTGTGGAAAAAGATCAAAGAGTGGCAGGTAGCCAACAGAGAGCCAGTCCCTCTTTGTGTGACCTCATTCACTCTCATGACACAGATGTTTTTATGTACCTCTGTCCAAAAACAAGGGGTTTGATGGTGGTGATGCTAAGAGTGTGGACTACCTCAGTCAAAAATGTACACTACACTTAAACAAAACAAAGTTAAACACAAGTAGCATCTGACACTCCGGTGAGGTCCATGCCCTGTGCTGTTGTTGTTTTGCAGGTGATCTTCAAGCGCTACGACTCTGATAGCTCTGGCACCATTAAGAGTAATGAGATGAGGAACGCTGTTGAAGATGCAGGTCAGACTGATTCAAAGGGGAGTTTTTCTCTTTCAGTTAAATGCTACGAGTCATGAGCTTGCTCTAACGTCCTATGAAGCGGACCTATCATTCAGATATGCCCTTGCTCACATCATATACCCAAAGTTATATATGTACAAATGTCTGTAGGTCCCCTGTAAGGGTTTAGGGACCAATGAGGGAAATCATGAAAAGATTTTTCTCACACTAATGTTTCAGTTTTGTCTCTTGTTCCCCTAAGGTTTCCACCTCAATAACCAGCTGTATAATATTATAGCCATGCGTTACGCTGATGAGAACATGGAGCTGGACTTCGACAGTTACATTTGCTGTCTGGTGCGGTTAGAGGGGATGTTCCGTACGTACACCCTCCACTGTCCACTGACTGCTTTCAAAACAGCAGAATCTATTTATTTATTTTCCTTTTAGTTTTTGTGTTTTGGCAAATAATTGTTGTTTTTTGTACAGGAACATTTAAGGCCTTTGACAAAGATGGTGAAGGCATGATAAAGCTCAGTGTTCTTGAGGTAAGACTCATACAAACCAAATATAATTGGTCAATATGTGCCCTATTTCCTGCCTGTAATTTAACTTTTTAAAATTATTTTCCCACCAAACACACACACACACACACACAAACACACACACACACACACACACACACACACACACACACACATACACACACAATCACATCTCTTTTTAGTGGCTCCAACTGACAATGTATGCATAAGCCAAGAGGAGTGACTCTACGTGGGCTTTTTTCCACTAAAGGTGCAAAATATGGACATACTCTCTAACCTCAAACATGACCAAAATGGGTCTGCGTGAAACCCAGAGGGTGTCCCTGTCATCACTACCTTCTGTATACTGACCAGCTGCAAGAAGTTTTGTTTTTGCCACTTTTTTCAGGACAATAACTTCTTATGAAAGTATCATGTTCTTATTAATGTATTGATACTGATGTGACCTGTAAAAGCCCTGGATGACTGATTCGAGATGATGTATGATGTATTATGACACTGAATACACACCATCTCTTTATACGTTTGTTTGTTTGTCTCTGCTTTAAATGAGTACTACACCGTAAAATTCACTCAAAAGGAATCATCAACCTTCCCCTACAGCAATAATAAGGGGGTATACCAAGCGGAGGACAGATTGGATGCGGTGGCATAGCTTCTGAACACCAGGGGGGGCCCTTTCTTTACAGAGTTCATAACTCATAAAATAAAAATGCAGTTTAGTTATAAAGGAAGACAATATCTATAATTCGAGTCCCTCTTTTAAGGCAGGAAAATGTGACATGCAGTAAAGCTTCGAAGGTGCTCGAGTGCCTTTGATACAGCAGTTGCACTGTTTAAACAGTTTGTCAGACTGAAAACCAGTGTCGTGAATTAAGTCCTGTGTCTGCGTGGGTGGATTTGGTAGTGCTTTGGTACTTGGCCCCTGTGTCACTGCTAGGGTTACCAACAGTCCCATCAAATACGGAATCAACCCGTAACTAAAAGACATGTTCTGTGTTTTGAACTGATATGGGTCGCGCTTTGTTCAGTATTTTTGATAATCAATTCAGTGCAAATCTTTGGGAGAGACATAATACAAGTTAGGTAGTAAACCCTGCTTCTCTCCTTCAGTCTGTCTGTCATGCTATGTTCCACTTCCCAAACAGGAATGCACTTCTCATTGGTCATGAGTCACGACCAGTCCCCTTATATTTGTTATAGGTCCACAGTAGTCAGAGCTCCTCTGTCCAAAAATATATTTCACACTTTCAAAAACATTTTTAAATGGTTTTAACTGATTGACATGAAGGAAGAGTTAGGCAGTCGTGATCAAACTAGTTTTAAACTTTAATTTGCCCAGAACCAGAGAGTTATAAAATCTCAGTAAAAATTATAATACCATATTAAGATAATTAAGGACTGAAACGCTTGAAACAAGTGAAATGCTCTAACATAAAAAATGCCTGGTAAGAAGAAATATCTTGTAAGATTTCAATTTTTGCAGTGTAAACATCACCGTTATGCACAGCATACGCAGGTCTGGTGCTACTAATCTGTATGCATTCTGGTCCAAGGGCCTGCTCAATAGTTCCAACAAGGGAACATGAGTTCCTGTAAAGGCTGCTCTGATCACTTCCCGTCAAGATAGCGAGTGTTCTTCCAGACGGTAGTCCGGTAACAGATAGAGGGATGGTCTCGCTTCCCCACCACCCACTCACTTCTTAAAGCCCCCTCCTCCACCACCACCATAACTCTAAATATAGAGTTGTCAGCTGAGAGGACGAGGTACAAATTTCTATGTGTGCCTCATATAAATGGACGGAAAGGTACAGGTCAGGGATAGAGAGAGAAACAGTGGGTGGGAACTGGGACCATTTCTCTCTCTGTGTTCTTAATCTTATTCTATGGGAAGACTTTAAGGGGAATAGTAGTATTTGGACCTATATTTCCTTTGTGAGCTTAACTGCTGAATAATCAACATGAATGAGAAGAGAGTAGAGGTTAAAACTTTGCAGACGTTTGAAGCTGGACCATTAGCTGGAGCTTCTAAGGTACACCCCGATTATGCTTCCCCTGGTGATAACTATTCTGCCATTTTGAGCCGGAATGAAGCTGTGAAGGATGCCAAGCGCTTGAAGACCTTCCTGGAGCTTAGGGACAAGTACGTCCGCAAGAAGGTGCTGTTTGAAGACCCGCTGTTCCCTGCAAACAGCACCTCCCTCTTCAAGAATAGAAGGATTCCCCCTGATATCAAGTGGAAACGGCCATCGGTAGGTGAACTTTGCCCCCAAAAGAAGAAATAGAACATAGCAAAGAAGTAATTATGGTACACTTCAAAATGTGAAGGGATAGATTTATGTTTTTATTTTATTTATATAATCAGATAATCGCTATCGCATCCCATTGATTGTATCCCTTACTAAAACACATTTTTAAAGACACATTTTCATTGTTTACATTGCCACCAAACAGTGATGCCAATAATTGTGAACAGAAACCACAGTTAGATATTATTGAAAACTTTGCATTATAAAGTTCAGAATGACTACCAGGTTGCCTGTGATCCAGAAGTGGGTGAGGGCATGTTTGGAGTATTTTAGAAGGCCTGACGAGCAACAGTACCACACCAAAAGCATAACAGCTGTTTTTAATGCCTCTCCCTGTCCAAAGGGAGGCTGACTCTGCAGTATGTTTGTATGGGAACACTTTATATCTGACTCACTCAAACTCTGCTCGTAGTTCTTGCCACTGGATCACAGCAGACTCTGTAGCATGTGCGTCAGAGTATGTTACATGTATGTCAGCATAGGTTATAGATCTGCATCACATACCAATGCTTGATAAAAAAAGACGTTGCCATACCCATTTGGTCTGAGATGTGCCTATCACCTTTCCACACCTTCTCATGGCCCTCCATAAGACAAGAGTGTGGGCAGTGGATGTGAAAAGGAGGCTGAGTCCAGACTTGCAGAGATGCTGACTTCCAGCTACTGTATTTAACAGTATGATATCAGTCATCCACTCTCAACCATACACCCTGTTTTGGCAAATGATTTCCCACACAGTATGCAATATGCTTCCCAGATAGAATGATGCAAGAGATGCATTACTAAACTAAAGTTAGAGGAGTCCTTTGAAGGAGGTTATTACTGTAGGTCCGCCGTCTATGTGTATGAGATCGTTTCATTCACAGTGATTTACACTACAGTTTTTGAGAGTTCCTAGTTCCTAGTTCATCAGTCAGTAAGCTTCAATCACCAAATTTCCACAACCCCAATCTCCAGCGATAGACTGATACTTACAGCCCTATGTATATTGTGTTATCTTGTGTTCACACATGAAAGCAAAGGGAACTTCATAAATGCCCTTGCTATTTATTCGTTGTGGCCTCAGGGAATTATTACTGTTTGCAGAATATATAAATGTAGGACCTGTGTGATTGCACAAATATCTAGCATACGTCTGAATCAAAGGCAGTCCAGCCTCATGTGCACCTGCATCTCAGGGTTTATAGGATGCGGTTACAATGCTACGGCCATATGTCAAACTAGTGATAATTTGCCTCTACCTAGAGTATGCCCTCATCTGCAAAATGCTTCTAGTGAAATAGCTATGTGGGCTCTGACATCAGCTCATCTCCAATGTATCTTCTGTCCTAGCACCCAAACCAGTGGTTTGTGAGGGGCCATACTTTATACATCTGTTTAAGTCTTTGCTAAAGTTTAAAGTTCGGCTGCTCTAATGAAAGTGTTTAACTAAAAGCGTCCGGTTATGGATCACTAGTTCAGCTACAAATGTAGCCTGGCTATGTGAATTGCCTGGTCATGGTTGAACCAAAGCGCCACTTAAATTCAGGCCTGAGTTATGATGTTCACTGTCATAATATGAATTAGAACTAGATTAAGGTAGAAATCAGACCTTGCAGCATGTTGATCCTCTGCATTAACTCAGGTCAACAGCATAAGCCTTGTATGATGCATGAGGAATTAATTTGGCAACATTTGTCAGTGCCCTAGTTCTTTCAGCTGCATTGAGCCTGTGGTTGTATCAAACAGGAGATCTGTGAGAATCCCCAGTTCATCATTGGTGGAGCAGACAGGACAGACATCTGCCAGGGAGACCTTGGTAAGACTCACTTACTCAATCCACTCCCAGATAAGGGCTTCTCTTTTCCTTCCTTTGAACACCTCACTGTGACAAACAGAAGATTGAATCTCAAAAGGTCTGCAGTCTACTAGAGATATTAAGGAGCATTGAGGGGAAGTTGTTATTAAACTGTGACTGGTAACCTGACTAATGTTTGAGTGATGTTGACAGCTGAGGTCCTGATAGGAGGGAGAGTGGGAGGGCTGTGTGGGCTGGGGCGGCTTTGATTGACAGGTCCAGATGAAGGCATAGAGTTAAATCAGTGCCAAGCAGTGCAGCAGTACACTCTTGAGCTGAATGCCACCTGGCAAATGCAGGACTATACACAATCATGTTCTTTATGTGAGAACCCTTAAAGATCTTTTTTTCAGAGCCCGCTCAGTGTTCTTTTTAGGTCAGGTTTAGAACCAATGGCCACTGTCTTTACAATAGTTTACTTTTTGATGGCACAGATAGACAAGGTTCTCTGTGTTCTTTCTGCAAAGTTCTTCATTAATTCTGTTGGGAACATTCATGAAGAATAACTTAATTACCTTGTTTGGTAGAGTAGTGACACTAATACACTGCTTAGGGTGTGTTTTGTAAGGGTACTACCTGCACGGAAGGGTAATGTAAACAGAAACCTTCACCATCAGTCTGCTATAGTGTCTCAGGTAAGAATCCCATGTCAGCGTAATGGCAGAAGGTCACCATATGAATCCTATAAGCCTACCGCCTATAACTAACTGTCACCATCTGTAAAATGTGGTTATTTAAGCGTGTACTATGTATGTTAACACTGGATTGGTTTCTCGGCTATAGGGCCAAGCTGTAAAGAACCCCTGAGCATCTGGTTATCTTGCTCCAGGTTTTGTTATCAGTTGTGTAGAAAATCTTGTTAATATTCCTTACAATGAGTCTTTTTGCCTATTGTTGTAAAAAAAAGTGTAGAACCTTTATGTCTTTTTTATCAATGCATAAAACAGAAATCTGTCTATGCCGAAGCACTGTCAATCAGCTTGCCAACACCTGTGTCCTTCTGCAGGTGACTGCTGGCTTCTTGCAGCCATCGCTTGCTTGACACTGAATGAGAAACTGCTGTACAGGGTCATCCCACCAGATCAGAGCTTCACTGAGAACTATGCTGGCATCTTCCACTTCCAGGTTCAGTGTGCCCACCTGAAATTATAATGTATTTGTTAGAGCAAAGAAACCATGGTCAGTTGTCTGCAACTGCAACTGAACAGCTCTGTCCATAAATATGGGTCTTTGCTATTTCCAGTACATGTTAGTGGTTTTGAGTTACAAGAGTTAAAAGTGCAAGTAGCTATTTTTATATAAGCGATTGCATTGGTCAATTGTATATTGTTGTGCACAATGTGATTCAATGCTTTGTAAGGTGTTTTAATGCACTGACTGAAACAACAGTTTTGGCGGTATGGAGAATGGGTGGATGTTGTGGTGGACGACCGAATCCCAACCAGCAAAAATAAACTGATCTTCACAACATCTGGAAAGAAGAATGAGTTCTGGAGTGCTCTCCTGGAAAAGGCTTATGCCAAGTGAGACACCTGCAAACAATCTCTATTGCTCATTAATACACTAGTCATCACCAGTATCACATATTTCATATCATACCCCCCCCCCCCCCCCCCCCCCCCCTCAAAATTTTAGCGTGCGGCTCTCTGCATTTGTCCCTCTCTTGTCTCTCTTCCACCAGACTCCACGGCTCCTATGAGGCCCTGAAAGGAGGGAACACGCTGGAGGCCATGGAGGACTTCACTGGTGGCGTGACGGAGTACTTCAGTGTCAAGGAGACACAGAGGGAGCTGTTCCAGATCATGAGGAAGGCCCTGGAGAGAGGCTCCCTCATGTGCTGTGGCATAGAAGTGAGTCTTTCCACCCCTTCTTCAAGAACAGGTGCAGCAGGTGTTAAGCAACTAATCCTGATCCTGTATGTCTCTGGATGGAATCTGAATTTTGCTCACTATGTGTTGTTATATTTGAACAGAAAAAAAAACTGTAGTTTTCATTTCCAGTGTAACTGAACTTTTTCCACCACGCTTTTCTATTTTTTTAAGGACTTGGTCCCACAGAATCGTGCAGTCAGAACACCTACAGGTCTAGTGAAAGGGCATGCCTACTCCATAACTGGTGTTGAACGGGTGAGACACACACACTATATATCTACAATGAAACACTATAATATACTATGAGTCATAAACTCAGTTTTCTCCATTTGAATGTAAATGTCCATTTGAAGGTAAATGTCTAGTAAGCGGCACAATCTTAATTTCCATTTGGCCACCATGATAACCAAACTAACTCTAGGTTTCCTTAAAATGTCAGGATGGCCAGAAGGATAAGAAGGACATCCAGATTCGGCTGGTGCGTCTGAGAGACCCTTGGGGGGTGTCCCCACTCCCCACCTGTAAGTCTAATGACTGGGCATCCCTTGCCTCATCAAAAGAGGAGAACCAGAGGCTTCAACCAGTTGAAGAGCTGGGAGAGTTTTGGTAAGGGAGAGGAATGGCTGTGTGGTTCCTGTGGGAGATAATTACAGACAGTCCCTGACAATATGATGCTGTGTGGCTTCTTATCTTCCTAAAGCACCATTCACACAAACCTTTTGAATTTCAAGGTTTAGTGAGGTCATTCATACAGATCTACCTCAACCACCCACCTGTAAGCACTGACCTGAATTTCATGAATTTTAAATTAATCTGACCAGGGTCATGTGCATCTTTCTTCACTCCCAGGATGTCTTATGAGAACTTTCAGGGGCACTTCACCAGGGTCGAGATCTGTAACCTGACCCCTGACACGCTGCAGGATGACCGCACCGCTAACTGGACAGTGACCGTCAACGAGGGCCGCTGGGTGAAGGGCTGCTCTGCTGGAGGCTGCAGGAACTTCCCAGGTGAGGTCTGGTAAACATGCATATGCATATGTTGCACAGGTGGGAGTTTTACAGCAACTGTCGAACCACGGCAAACACCCGGAAATGACACTAGCGCTGCTCAATCTGATAGCTTTTTGAAAGCTGGAAGCAAATTCCGGCTCCTGAGCAAACACTTCCTCCACTACCTTCCCACAGAGACTTTCTGGACAAACCCTCAGTACCGTATTCGGCTCCTGGAGGAGGACGATGACCCACAGAATGGGCAAAAGGGCTGCACTGTGGTCATAGCGCTGATGCAGAAGGAGCGGCGGAAAGAGCACCTTATGGGGCCAGTCGTCAACGCCATCGGCTTCTTTGTCTACGAGGTGATTCATATTTCCTGCATGACTTTAGACCTGAAACTTTAAATAAAATTAAAGGGAAATATGTAATGTATAAAGAGAATGTATTAGTGTGCAAAGACATTATTAAGATATCCTTCTTGAATAAGTTTTATCTTAGGAAATTAGTGTTGTTGTTTGTTTTGCCCAATGTATAAATGGATTTCTTTCACTTCATTATAACATATTTGATGTTAGAAGCGATATCATTGTAACAATGCATCTTTTCATTTTTTCAGGTGCCAAAGAAGGTAGGTCTATGGGGAGGAAGCCTTTGATAGCTACATTCTTAAAAAGCATGAGAAGAACAAGATGTTTTCTTGAGATACTGTGTTTAATTTTTAAGTAGATAGATGAGATAACATCTTGAGGTAACAAGATCCTCTATATCTTGAAATAATGTAAAGATAATGAATGCTAGAATGAAGTAACAACATAGTTGATCCACCTTGATCCAATACATTTGAACCCAACCACTATACCACAATTTAATATCACCTAATCATCTAATCCTTCTTTGTTTGTATATGTTGTGGTAAGACTTATGTATACAAAAGGGAATTTGACTTTTATTATAGCATACCTACACGTCTATAGGCTATATAATTGCATGGGACACTAATTACACCGGATCATTTCTCAGCATTGTTACTTCCTGGATTTTCACCCTCAGCTACAAGGCAGTAACATGCCTCTGTCCAAAGCGTTCTTCCAGCAGACCGGCTCAGTGGCACGCAGCAAGTCCTACGTCAACCTTAGGGAGGTGACTGTGCGGGTGCAGCTGAAGCCTGGCGAGTATGTAATCGTGCCCTCGACCTTTGACCCTAACCTGGAAAGCGATTTCATTCTCAGAATCTTCACGGAGAAGAAGAGCACATCAGAGTGAGTGGGAGAGAGGGTCAGGGGTTGATTGCTGTGGTTTGATTGTTGTGTTTGTGTATGATTGAGCTGAGGCGAAGGTTGTTAGTGATGTTATAAGTGCTGTGTGGAGTATCCTTAGTAGCTTTGAAGCTGTGTGTTACCATGGTGATGACTGACAGCTGGCCTTTTTCTGTTAGGGTGATTGAGGGATCAGTTCAAGCTGATCAGTCGGTAAGTGACCTTACCTGCATGACAACTTCTATCTGGTCTGAGTCTGACCTAAACACTTTGAAATCCTCATTCTCTATTTTTGTGTACAAAATGTGGTTCCAAAATGTGGTTCCAAAATCAGACCATGCGTTCAGAACAATAACTTTAGACGAAGACACTTTGTGTGTGTTTGTTTTAGTGTCTTTTTACCTAATGGGCTATTTCTTTCAATGATTCCATTTATATCATGTAGTTTGCTAAGATTTATTCTCTATCCACAGGGAGAAAAAGAAAAAAGGAAGCTGAAGGTAAGATGATTTGAATCAATCTGGCTTCAAAGATAATGTATGGATTTCATATCTTAACTAGAACACTATGGTACAACTTTCATGAATAGGATTTATACATTTTTAAATGTAATCTTAAAAACGGTATGTACAGTACTTTGGCTTTCTTCGTGCTTAATCATAGTATGTTGTATGTTAACCAGACATTTTATTTGTTCTTTCGTTCATACCATCCATCCACTCCCACTCATTACTGCTCTTGTGTATTTGTTCATTTATCTCTATCATCATTCACTAACTTTTCATCTGTTTATCCATTCATTCATCTATGCATCTATTACATACCTGTAGCATCATTCTTCATCTTTGTGTAGCTTGGCCAACCTCAGGAGGAGAGTGATGAGGACAAGCATTTCAGGCAGATTTACCAGCAGATTGCTGGGGAGGTAAGCTGTTTGTATTATCATAAAAGCACACATGTAAATCATAACAATGACGTTACAATGAACTATCATTGAAAATAACCTTTTTGACTACCTTTATTTTCTGAGTTCGATCCACTGTTTATTTCTCTCTTTATTACTGCCCTTGTAGGACCTGGAGATCTGTGCCAATGAGCTCAAAATGGTCTTGAATGGGGTGGTGGCAAAGTGTGAGTATGACCCCTGTCTCACATCCTGAGACTAGCTTATTTCGAGCTTATTATCTTCTTCATCTTACTCTGCATCCACTGCCTTTTAGACATTGACCTGAAGGCAGCAGTCTTCGGCTTGGAGAGTTGCAGGAGCATGATTGCTCTTATGGACGTATCCTTCAAACATTTGTAAGATGCAGCTGCCTGATTACGTTAAATGTAAAACAAAAGACTCCAATCTGTATGTAAGTTGACCACTTCTCTGCTTTATTCAGTGTTTCAATAGGTACAGTGGGAGTAGACCTCCATTTTCCTTTCGTGAACAAAAAAGTTGTCCTCCATTAGACATCATACACTGAATACATTACATTACGTAATCATGTGCATTGTGTTCAAAGGTGTGCCGGTAAATGCAATGCTGAGCTTTACAGTAGTTCAATATAGCTAAACCTCCAAGAAACCTTAGATTTAACAAGACAGAGAGTGTCACTGAAGGTTATTGCTGCTGATATCAAACACATTATCCACTTCAGTAGCTGTCTATGAAGTGCACTATGTTTATATTGTGCTTTCATTCCTTGACTGTCTTCTCAGACAGACAGCAGTGGCAAAATCAACCTGCAAGAGTTCAAACACCTGTGGAAAAAGATCAAGCAGTGGAGGGTACTGATGATGCTTCTATGTGACCACTTATGTAACCACAGTTGTTGATGAGTCAGAGATGTTTTACTGAAGTTTGGCCAAATCAAAGGCCTAAAGGGATAGGCATCATCCCCCTCTCTAAACTGCACCCATCTGTGTGCTTCAAGCTGTAGACTCTGGTAGACACGAGGGTTGTCTTGGACTGTCTATGCAAGCAGGTGATAATGCAGTATACCTTTGCTGTTTGCTTTGCAGATGATCTTCACACGCTACGACATTGATAATTCTAACACCATTAGGAGCTTTGAGATGAGGAATGCTGTGGAAGATGCTGGTGAGACTGATGAAGAATCATCATCAAACAAAAGCGAGATTATAAAGTTGTCCTGAATCCTTTTGAAGACTTTGAGGAGATTAGGCTGCATACTGTATCCCACTTCATCTTTGGCATTCGTGCATGCCATTCCCATACGAGTATTTCAGACAATGCTGAGTATTGCGTATTATAGTAATCTGTTTTTTCCGTTTGCATTTGCATTAATATTATGTAACTGTTTTGCTTTTGTCCCACATAGGCTTCCGTCTCAATAACCAGCTGTATAACATAATAACAATGCGCTATGCAGACCAGAAGCTGGAGCTGGACTTTGACAGTTACATCGGCTGCATGGTTCGACTCGAAGGGATGTTCCGTAAGGAGGCCTTCTGTTATCTATTGCACTATTTTAGAACACTGGATTCTACAAACTACCACCTTGCTTCTATTGCCCTTTCACTGTTACAGTACTTATTGACACAACACATACACAGTACTCATCACTGGACTACCTTGATTGCTTGGTTTGTGAAATACAGCATATTGACCATATACAACTGCACATACTCAAGGGATATTTTATCAAATTGTTTAGCTTGCTGGAAATAATTATGTTCATTTTGGTATGGCATACTTAAAATGGCTAATTGGTCTCTTCACAGGGGCATTCCAAGCCTTTGACAAAGATGGAGATGGTTTAATAAAGCTTAATGTTGTAGAGGTAAGATCATTGTACAGCCTATTGGTCTGAATGATAATATCAGTCTACCCATCTCTTTGTGCCTATTTACTCCTTTTCTCGCTCACTTTTTTCTCTTTCTATAGTGGCTACAACTGACCATGTATGCATAGGCCACTGCTGGGACCTGGGAGGCCAATCACTTTAGCCTGTCTGGTGATGACCTTCAAGACTGACTGAAGCTGGAGTGACTACTTGCCACTGGATCTTTCTACTGCTCTGCAGATACTCTTAACATGTGGACTAAGCTATGGATGGTTGTATAAAGTTTAAAAACTGGTTTGGAAAACTGGGCCCAGTGACCTTGTAAACTGTTATCTTTCTGATCTTTCACAGTAAATCTTCACAGATTTTTCAGATTAGCCAATAGTCATGAGCCATAACTGAAGCTCAGGCCCAATCACTGGTTTCAGAATGAGCATAATTAAACAAAATCACACACAGTGACATCTCATTTATAAAACATAAAAAACACCAAACCATTCAATGTTATATAATTTATTTAAAAAAAAAAAACTCTTGAACATAACAAGGGTCATTCTCTTTCCCTCTCGATTCACAACAGTGCATATGTTTCACAATATAAAACAGCTCTTTTAAACAAAAACTCTTCAACTGAACACAAAAATCTTTTATACATGGAACTTCTTTTCCCCAACCCTAGTTCCTCATAGCTTTTTTGTAGATCGGTGCCGGTGCCGGTGCCAGTGCAGTGAAAATGCCAGTGTTACTCCGGTCTGATGATGCAAACCCCTATTTCCCAGCAAAGGAGACTCTGGACATTCTGGACTATGGCTGTGAGGTCAAGGGTGCCCCCTAGTGCTAACAAGGGGTATTTTCATCCAGGGGAACATTCAAACAAATACTGAACTTATACTCACATAAAGAGAAGTCCTATGAAAGTCATGCCACTGTAGTCCTCTTCAAATCAAAAAGTCTGAATCGCATTTAATCAAAACGGCCAAACAGGCAAGAACAGGGGGACACATCACTCTGTCAAACATGCATCAGTGTGATACAGAGATAGTCTCTGGGTCCTGGCAGCAGGCAGGGCTGACTGGTTCCTCTTTGATAGGTTCAGTTGGCTGTGCAGATGACCACACTGAGGATGGGGCAGGGTGTGGAACGTCATCGGGAGACTCAGGAGCAGGAGCAAGAAGGGCAGGCTGGGTGCATCCCTCTGAGCTGGGCTTGGGTGTCTGTTCTTCTGCATTATCTGAGCTGCAACCACCTGCAGGATAAAAAGGGGGAGAGAAAACATTACAAGGTTGAGGGTGACAGGGTTGAATAGTGGACAAGGCATCAGGGTCATAGATGATTGGACAATTTTAATGAAGCTACTAAAATGTATTCTCAGGCTCTGCAAGTTGTTATTTCTGTTTATTATATGGTTCCTTAGAATGTTGCAGAAAGTTCCACTGATTGAAAAGTCCATCCCAGCATTCGGAGGTCAGATATTTCTTTAAAATTGGCACCGGGTTTTGTGCTTCTGATTTCACATTTCGCATCATTCCACAACTAGTGCGTTCACATCTGATAAAGGAAATTCATTGTAACTGAAAGATAGATAATCATACATCTGCAACCTTCAAACTATATTTGCTGGAAAATATTTTTTGGAATGCTTTATAGCGAGGAACTGTATAAACTTTATAATGTATAGTCATATAGTATGGTCAGTATCGTAAAATAAATCCCTTCAGGATGAAACAAGACTCCGCTGCATGCCAGGGTCTTTTCCATCCTGTCAGTATTTATTGAACATAAGAATCAAGCATCTACTGCATGCAGTTAAATCATAAAATGTCACAGTTAGGAGAGTATTTCAAGTCCTTGCCTCGCATGACCCTCAGGATCTCGATGCGTTTGGTCCTCAGTGCGTTGATGTCATTCGTAGTCTGGCAGAAAGTCAAAGTCAAAGTGTTTATTTGCACAGCACCAAATAGCTTAGCGTCATCAGAGCTGTGAAATTCGTATTAACTGGCAGGCAACATCTACGAAGTAGACGGTCATTCAAGAAAAAAATAACATCTAACATCGTTACAACAATGCAAATAGAAGATGCATTATTATTATTATTATTATTATTATTATTATTATAATTATTATTATTGGACAGCATGGATTCAGGCACACCCTAACAACCCTACTGCGCTAAAAGCAAACTCACCTGCTCCCTGACCACCAGGAGGCGCTGCACGTTCACGTAGGCAGCCTGTAGGGCGCTGCGAGCCTGGGTCAGACTGTCATCCAGCGTCAACAAGGAGCTGCTCAGCTCCTGCTCACTCAAAGACACTGCCAGCAGCTCATCAACTTGCCCTGTCATTGGCAAGGGGGAATGCAAGGTCATCGATTTCAATGGAGGCCTCCAGACATCAAGGTCAAGCATTTCCCACCAAATCTTAAATACAGTACACACAACCACCCAACGTTTGGCTCACTTACTCTCTTTTCTGGGTTTTGCTTGGTCTGGTCTAGGTGGGTCCTCTATTCCCTGGCATGTTTGTTCAGCAGGTGGTGGATAATCCTAAATAGAAAAAGAATGTGAAAAAGAATCACACACACACACACACACACACACACACACACACACACACACACAATAATGAACATTTCAATTAAAACAGTAAGGCCCTGTACCTGGCTGTCCCGCTGGTCCCAATTATCTTCCTCCATCTTCACGAAGGCCTCCACAAGTCTCTGCAGCCCAAAATCTCTGTTCCCCTGCCCCGCAGAGGGTACTGGCGCTTCTGGGTAGGGGTCCTCAGGTGGTGGATCCTCACAGGACACAGAGAGGCAGCTGGCATCAAAGTCTACAGAGTCCCACTGGAAATCCTCTCCCAGTGGCATCTCTTGGACCTCTTCCAGATGAAGGTGGTCTGGTAGAGGCATCACCTGGTCTGGTAGAGGCATCACCGGACTCCCCAGCTCAATACCAAACCTGTGGTGGCACATATAAGCTGTATCTATAAAGGCTGTTCTTTACTTGAAGGTAGTTCAGCTGAGAGACATCATGTGTTGCTATGTAGTGCTAATGCAAGCACTGAGTGACAGATTTTTGTTTAACAGATCTTCTAATGATAAGATCCTGCTGAGGTAATAAATTACTTAATTTAACCAAGACTGTTTAGTTAAGCAAAGATCAAACCCAAGTAACAATTGAGGCAGACTGGCACGCTCACCTGGGCATGCCCTTCTCCTTCAGCCTCTTCTTCCTGTGGTACTCTTGGAACAGCTCCTTCCAGTTAACTTTCCTCTTGGCCACTGTGGAGTTGATCAGCTTCTCCAGCGTGGGCTTCAGACCCAGCCCTGCCGGCGCCTCCTTCTCCACCTCGCTTGTCTGAGAGCTGCTGACAGTTCGGACCCGCCGGGCCAAGGTCAAATTGGGCTCGTGGGCTGCACTCTTGGCGCGTTTAAGCAGCTCGGGGAGACCCGGTCTGCTCTGGGAGGGAGGAGGGTCGTCAGAATTTTCGGTGCTGCTTTTAAGCGACTGCCTGGACTGGAGAGCCACTCTGGTATATTCGTCCTCGTAGTCGAATTTTATCAAGGATTGCAAAATGCCACATCCCGATGCTGGCTCCATTGTAGCAGATGATGAAGGTGAACCAATAGATGGACCAACACTGGTCTCTTCCTCATAACTACGTCCATCTACATAGTGCATGGTTTTCAGTTTCTTATAGAAATGCTCATCTAGTCCTGTGTCCTTACTGCATTGATCTGATGTTTGCTTTCTGAAACCAGTAAGCTCGTTCATGTTATTCCCTTCCACATCATCTCCTGTGGTTAAAGTGCTGGGGGGCTGCGGACCTGTAAGCTCGCTCCCGTTGTTCCCTTCCACACCATCTCCTGTGGTAAGATTGCTGGGGGGCTGCGGATTTGCCAGACCCTCCTCATCCAGAGACCTCCTGATTCGCCGCAGTATGGTGGAGATGTGCTGCACATGAGCTTTGACCAATCCCGGTGCCCGGGGTGAGTTCCCCTGACGATTTTGGTCAGCCGACGAGCTGGGTGGTACTTCACTTTGACTCAGAGGCCTCTTTCTCGAGCCATGCATGTGTCTGGAACTTTTTCCCTGCAGTGAGGCGTTTAGCCTGCAGTCACTTCCTGTGGAAAGTGTACTGGTATGGTTGCTTTCCTTGGCTTTGGCCTTGGTCTTGGCCTTGGTCTTGGCCTTGGTCTTGCCCTTGGGCGGCTTTGCTTTGACCGCTGGGGGTGGAGCAAAGAGCAGGACCCCCACTGGAGGAAGCAGATCACTGGTGAAATCCAAACTAAAGTCTATCTCTGAGAAGAACTGGCTGGCAGACTGCTGGTTGCCACTCCCAACACTTTGGGCAGAACGTCCTTGCTCTTTGGATCCTGCATTGTGACTGCTGTGTGGTTCTGAACACACAGACCCAGCACGACTGGTCCTGGCTTCATCTACTTGAGAGCTAGAGACCTCCTGATGCAGTGTGGGCCTATCCCAGTCCTCGTTTAAGGAGCTCCTAGGGGATTCAGGTGACGGAGTACGCCCACGAGGTTCATTGTCTAGGCTCAGACTCGTGCTGTTCTTGTTCTCCTTGTTCTGTTGGTAATGCTGATGCGTAGTCACAAGCTGTGCTTGCTTACTGGCCCAGACCTTTTCCTGCTGTCTGGCTTTCTTGACCCTAATCCTCTCTTGTCTTCTCTTAGCTCTGTTGGAGCATTTTAAACAGGCAACGACAATGTTTCAGTTGGATATAAATCAAAGATAAAGTAACCATGTATATGTTCAAAACAAGCAAAGAGCAAAATAAGCCCTTTACAGGAAAAAAATAAACATATGAATATCCAATTTGGCCTTACTTGTTTGCACTGTTACGTCGGTCACGTTCAATGCACAGATGAATCAGGTCCGGAGGGGTTGTGTACATAAATGACACCGGTGTGCCCTTGCGACGTGTTTTCGCCATTTCTACTATTTTTTTCTTGTGCTCAGCAGAGGCAACATGCTGCCGGTAGAGCGTTAGGCCATTCCAGACACATCCACAAACTAGGCAATGGTGGGGCCGGCTCCTAAATTTATAAAAACAAGACGGATTCAAGCAAAGACACTTTAATAGCGGTAGTGGAATACAAGTATAAACGGTTTCTCTGTGTGTGCGTGTGTGTGTGTGTGTGTGTTTATTTCTTTAAACAGGCAATACTAAGGGGGTTGAAACACGAGTAAAACACATTTGCCATCACAATCATATCGTCCTTACTTTTTATACAGCTGCTCCAGCACAAAGTGATGGGTAATACCATTCATGTGTTCGTCTATCTCCTGTGGGCACCAGTAAAGAGAGATGTTAATACGACATAGATTACAAAGGCCTAATGGGACAGAAGACAGGGAACTGACTTGCATTACAGTCTGGGCTATTACCAAACCTACAGTCCTGCTCACCATTATTGGCACCCCTAGTGAATATGAGCAAACAGGCTATGAAAAAAATATGTCTGATGTTTATCCCCTTGGTCTTCCACTCAAAATATTCACAAATGTTTTTCCTTTTCATTCAAGTAAAATGATTGAAAGAAAAAAAAACTGTGGACATTAAATACAAATTTTTCCCAAAACATGTGGCACCCCTAGAAAAATCTTATACCGTAATTGAAATCTAAGGAGGATGATTCGACTGGCAAAATAATCTCCAAGGATCACAGCTGGAGAATTGCAGACATTATTTTAATCTTGGGGTCACAAAGTCTCCAAAATTACCATCAGATGCCACCTACATCACCACAGGTTGTTTTGGAGGGTTGCCAGAAAAAAAGCCTCTGCTGTCAATCAACAACAATCTAACGTGCCTACAGTTTGCCAAATGTAAGTCAGACTTTCAATGGGACCGAGTTATATGGTCAGATGAGACCAAAGTAAAGCTTTTCGGCAACAAACATCAAAGGTGGGTTTGGCGTGGACAGGAAGATAGCCATACAGAAAAGCACCTCATACCCACCGTGAGGTATGGTGGCGGATCTTTGATGTTGTGGGGCTGTTTTTCTTCCAAAGGCCCTGGACATCTTGTTAGGATACATGGTATCATGGACTCCATCAAATACCAGCAAATATTAAATGAAACCTAACAGCCCCCTCCAGTAAGCTTAAAATTGGCCGTGGTTGGACCTTCCAGTAGGACAATGATCTGAAGCATACCTCAAAATCAACACAAAAATCACCGACCGCAGAATAAAGGTTTTGCCATGGCCATCACAGTCCCCCGACCTTAACCCCAAAGAAAAAAATGTGGGATGAGCTGAAGCCGAGTCTACAAGCGTTGACCTCAGAATCTGAATGATCTGGAGAGACACTGTATGTAGGAATGGTCTCAGATCCCGTGCCATGTGTTCACCAACCTCAACACGCATTAAAGAAAAAGACCAAGAGCTGTTAGCCTATCTTGGCAAAGGGAGGCTGCACAAAACATTTAATTAAGGGGTGCCGATATCTGTTTTGGAGAATAATATTTATTTAATGACAAAAAAAAACCTCTTTCAATTATTTTACCTCAATGAAAAGGTAAGATTTTGTATGAATATTTTGAGTGGAAGACCAAGAGGATAAACAGCAAAGACATATTTTTTCATAGCCCGTTTGCTCATATTCACTAGGGGTGCCAATAATGGTGAGCAGGACTGTATGTCTTTCCCAGTCCTTAACAAAAAGTAGCTTGTGAGATAGCCGGAGCAGATCAATAGAAATACAGGTGATATTAAAAGTAGTTCTTACCTCTGCTTTGTAGCTGTGCGTGCAAACAAAACATTTCTCCAAGCATTTCTTTTTCGGAGCCTTTGTCATCTTGGCACCTAGCTAGTTATGTAACTTAATGAAATAATCTATCAGTGATGCACGATAGGATGCTGAGTAACATCTATTGACTCAAAGACCATAGCACGACGAGACATCCCTAAATATCTTTTTGTTTAAAAACGATAGAGCTGCACTTCTCTCCAAACGTAGATTGCTGACAAGCTGCATTTGAGGAGGTCTATGGTTACTAACGTTGGTTAGGTAGCAAAGTACATTAGCATCTGCAAATGTTAACGTTTCTTACTTTGACAGCACTGCAAGACAGCCAACGAAATAACGTGTCTCCTTTATTACTGAATACAAAAAATATATAAATAATTATCATTGCATAACCAACAACTGAGGGGATGCATTCATTTTCAAACGTAATATTTTGTACCCGAGTATCTAGTTCGTGGACGCCATGATGGTGCAGCAACGCGAGAAAACTCCCACGTGCTTCATAAATAAGAACCAATCGCGTTGAAAAAGCAAAGAACCGCTGCCTCTGGCTGCGCCACATCCTATTATACAAGGCTAAAAGCACGTCCACCATAGACTGCACGTTTACAGATTGTATATAGATCTACGGTATGCCCCCGCCCTTCATTTCTAGTTTGGATTTGCGGAAGTAAGAAATGCATGATGTAGTTTAGCTGCGATTGTGCAAAAACACAGACAATTCAATTCAAATAGTAGTTATTGATTTCACAAGCTTTCGTGAGACGATGTGTACTGGTTGCCTACAAAAAGAATACCCGGACAGGGTGAGTAGTATTTTTTGTATTTATATCACCGTACATTTAGATACATTTCGTTTGCAACAGCAGTTAGATCGCTAGTTCACATTAGCTAGCACATAAGAACTTCTGCATATCACCTGATACTGAAACTGTAACCATCACGAACTCTTGAACTAAATGTTTGACATATCTAAGTTAGGCTGGTGTCCATTCATTTCTACTGATATTCGCAGGGAAGTACTTGTCTGGAGAATGGATCCTACCTCATCAATTATGTCGGCTGCGCTAATTGTCACCAGAGGGACTTTGTTATGATCAGCAGTAAGACCACGGTAGATGAGGATGGAGAGGAGCTTGTCACCTATCTGCGTGAGTGCTGCAACACAGTTGCTGCTTATTTTTAACTTTTCTCATTTATATTTACGAAGCTTCAAGTTTTGCATGTTCTGTTGGTTTTGCAGATATGTGTAAAAATTGTGACCACATCATAGCGCGCCATGAATACACCTTCTCGGTCGTGGATGACTATCAGGTAATTGTTTGTCTTTAGACATTTTAATAACCGGGTGACCTTTTTGTTGTTTAGCGATGGGTCAATTTTGTTTTAATTTCATTGATTAAAATAAACTTATTTTGTTTTAGGAATACACGATGTTGTGTATGCTGTGTGGAAAAGCTGAAGATTCCATCAGTGTTCTCCCAGATGACCCCAGACAGACGGCCCCTCTCTTTTAGAAGCCTTCTTCTCGTGGCCACCTCTAACAACGAGTTAGCAGTTTGGGAGGTTTTTCTTCGACACAACTCCTGTTGAGGTGGGCATTATCTGTCCCAACATTGCTACATGTCCTGAAATTGAGACATCATAAGCTTTTATGTCCAAAGCTCTGGTCATTCCCAGTCTTGTACCAATTTGTCTGGGGGGTACAATCTGGAAAGGTTATAGAGGTGGGCAGGTGGCTTCGACACAGAACAGTTGACTATCAAGCTATTCAAAACTGCAGCGAATAGGCACCCGCTGTCTTAGAGGACCACAGTAGAAGCCAATCATAGATTTTCATTTACATTCTGCAGAAAATGTATATGTGTTTCTTTTTTAATCCTACTCTCAACCTGAATTATTCAACTTTAAAAAAAAAAAAAATTGAAACGTTTAGCGTGTCATACAACAAGAGGGATATGTAAGTATGTATGCTTTGTGGGATAATTTGAGTAAAGAAATAAAGACAATGGCTCAGGATGTTTTCATCTAAACCAAACTGTTGGTCTCCTTGATGTTTCAGTTCATGAGCAGTTTATTTTAAAAATAAACAGATTGATTTGTACAGACAATATACAGTACATCGATGTTGTATAAATGAATACAAAAGCTAATGACCACAGTGACTTATGTGCTCATGTATCAGTCATGCACACTTTCCCCTTTCACATTTACATTCCAACATATCAGATGTGTTTCTTTGTGTGATGTATGATAAAGAAAAACGCTGGCAACTGAAGGAAAAATATAGCACTACACTACTTGGTATTGCTGAGGATGCCACAATGACTGGCAGTTTACATAGAGATTCTGTACAGCTATTAAGACTAAAAGTCTTTAAGACAGGATGTCCTGTCCTTCCTTGTAAGATACAGTAAGCATGAGTGGTTTGATTACAGTGAAGTGAGCATGTGGCCTATTGACAAAATGTACAGTATTTATAACCTCATAGACCAAAAAAGGGTTTCTCTCGTCTCTCTTTAAATTACTAAATCAAGTTCAGGGAGATCTGAGCGACACCTCAGTGTTCTGGATTTCAGATATGGATGAAATGCTGTTACGGCTTCTGTCTTTCTATATATGACTAGATCTGGTAATGGGTTTCTAAAAAGGCCAGTATCATAAACTGCATTTTGCCAATGGCGTGACATGAGTGCACTGCTAAAACAGTGCAGATTCGAATATACATATATATATATGCTGTAATCTCTACTGCGGTGAACGATAACTGATTGACTACATGTAGCTAGTGTTCATATTAGGAGAAGGAAAGAGTTTCAAAAATGTACGGTGTGGAATATCTCCTTTTTTCACCTTATTTGTTTAGTTTTTTTCCCCAAAGTACAGAACATTGGCAGGAGGAGACTGCAGGCATGGAGGAGAGGACACTTGACCATTTTCTTTTTCTTTTTTAAGTCAACTGACTGCTTGGATTTGTGGCTGCCAAAGCAAGAACACATTGTCAATTCCGAGCTTAGCTGTCAAGTACCGTAACACTCAAGTCCATAATAAATAAATACATTCTATAGATGATACTGTTTTACATTACATACATTCCCTTAAATACATATATATACACATGCTTGATTGAACCAATTACGGCTGTTCAGAACTTTTACCATATGGCCATCTGATCAGTTGATATCTACTGATCAATAATGGCGAGTCAATGAAAATAGAAAATAACTCTTTTCCTAAGAAAAATAAATTATATTTTGATTTTAACAAATAACATATGATAAAAAAGAATGCATTTAAAAAAAAAAAAGGTCAAATTGAGAGCTGACAAACCATAGAATGATGTCAATTCTATGGTTTTGGCAAAAGACCGATGTGCAACAATCCTTCAAGGGCAAGCCATAAAAGGAATTTCAGGAGTAGTGTAAAGGAATGAAATCAAGTGATTTTAAGGACAGACAAAAAGAAACTGAATAGAAAATCAACAGAAAAAACACTGGAGCACAAGATGTCTAAGGTGTGGCAGAAGACACATGTGCCTGACAGGAGTTTGAAAAGGCAAGGGAACATTTTTACACCAGTGTCATCTTCAGTGCCATCGCCATTGTTGTTATTATCAGTAACAAGGATGTTCCAAGCATTCTGTCCAAACTTGGTCACTAGTGTTTCCGGAAGTTCAGCTCAGGCTCAAACTACAATTCCAGAGAATTCTTCCAGACATTCCACAGTTAGAATGGAGCCATGGTATGCCCCTACCCATGACCCCAACCCCCCTCCCCCAGTCCATCCCATCCTGGAGTTGGACGGTTGTTCATCTGCTCAGCTTGGTAGTGAGTTTCCCTTCAGGGTTACCCAGCCTGCCTTTGGGGCAGTACCCTGACGACCGATAGGCCCTCAGCTCGGCCGCACGAAGAGGGGGTGGGGACCCAGAGAAGCTGGACGGCGATTGGCTGCGTCCCAGGAAAACTCCACCAACATCATGCGACTCGTGGCGAGAGGGGGAGGAGCTCAGGGAGCGCTGCAGGGCTGAGGAGGAGGGGCTTCTGTAGTGGGTGGCGGGGCCTCCACGCTCCTGCATTAGCTGGGTGAGGTTGTCGAGGAGATCGGCGTCGCTAGTGCTGCTGGCACGGATACGATAACGCCGACGCCTGATAAGACAGATTAAGAGACAAAGAAAGAGAGATGAGAAATAAAAACATCAATACATTGAGACAGGACGACAGAGGGAAAAAGAGGAACACTTTATTTGCAGCATATTGCTGTGAGAGTACCCAGTCCTAAAATCACCCTATTGCTGCATAAGCTTGTCAGAGAACTTGCTGCTGTAAGCAAGGCTCTGTCGATTCAGCAAACTGCAACAAAACAGTAAAAACATCAAACCACGTTCAGGCAGGAGGCAGCAGAGATGCAATATTTGAAAGTGCATGAGATTTCGGACTGAATGCATGTGGATGTGCTAGTCCTTCAACACCTCCTGTGTAATGCATGTGTATTTATTGTATTTAGTGTACTTGTCAGTGTGTACACAAGGATGAGGGTGCCCAAGTGGGTGGCGCCCTCTCTTTGCAGATACAAGTATACTCACATATTTCTTGTGATTCCACTAGTGCGAGCAAGAGCCAACCGGGGCTAATGGCCAAGCGCGAGAACAAAAAACATTTGCGTTTCTTTCTTCTATCAGGTCGATAGCCCCATAGTATTGCCCTAAAACCTGCCCTTAAATGCTGCCTTGCAGTAAACGTCACCCATTTCACAAGTGATTGGGAAGTTCAAGTTGAGATATCATGCGACCAAGTGTGGATGCCAGGAAACTACGACCTACAACAGAATATATTAAGAAAATATAATAATTAAGAATATAAGGGAAACCAAAGTGACCATTTGCTGTTTCTCATCTTCATTTGTGGACTGTACAGTTCAGACTCAAATAAAGCCTATGGTTTGATATGGCCTACTAACTGGTAGTTGTGCAAACTAAAATGTCTCCACTTTTATGCCACTATGTTTGACGTCATTAACAATTCACTGTTCACTGTGTGAAATTTAAAACGTTAACGCTTAAAGGTTATTCTTAACATGGCTGGGAAAGCATTGCCTAGGCTAATTTAGCTGCAATCTTTCCTTTTCCATAAATATAGTGGGATTTGATCCACTACTGTTCTCTACACAGTCTCTGTGTCATGTCACAGCCAAGGCAAGTTCCTTTTTTCAAAAAGTTGTAACAGACTTAGGTTGTAATTGACGTGGTGCAACTTGAAATTTCTAGTCAGAACAACACCTTTCAAAAGTATTACAATCGTTTTACTTGTTCAGTCTCCCCTCCTTGATCAAGCTACCATTGCACATTTTTATGAGGCGAAATATTAAGCAGAGAGCTGATTTCGTGACCAGCTCCAACAATTCTCCAATTAAAAAAATAAAAGGTTTAACTAAGGTTATTTGGTAGCATATAGGTTATTTGATATTGGCTCGTTAACTTCTTTTGGTGCTGAACCTCTCCTACCAGACACAGCTAACCCCGCCTCTCACCTCGACATGCCTGAAGCACCAATTAGCCCTGCTTGGCTAAAGGGTGAGCATCGGACCCTGACTTAGCCCCAAGAAGGCATGATCAAACCCCTGAAGTGACAATGGGGGCGCAACTGGCCTTGGCAGCCACTAGCCAGCCCGGTTTTGGCCCCATAATGGAAATTTGTGTGTGTTTACTTTGTGTGTGTGCGTTTGGGGTTTCTGACCTGTTGTCTCCAGCAGGGCGGAGGGGAGGTTTGCCTGGCGGGGGACGGGGCAGGAAACGGTTGGTAGCCTGCACGTCAGGCGGGGCCAGTGTAGGACTCAGGGGCCGTGGGATCCGGCTCCTCCACGAAGACAATGACGACAGCGAGGGGGGGTCCTCAACCTGCCAGGCACCCCCACCAACCGAGCCCCCCAGGACCAGCCGGTCACGCAGCAGCACAGACGGGAAGTGTTCACAGGAAGGGGAGATGGCCGGGGAGAGAGAAGGGGACAAGGGCCGGCGCGTAGGCGAGTCGGGGTCACGCACAGGGATCCGGCTCCCCCTAGGAGAGGAGTCCCGTCTCAGGGCGGGAGGTGGGGTGGCCCCCGAGGGATGGGTACCCTCCATGCCTCCAGCTGTCGTGTCGCCCTGGTCAGGGAACCCAGAGTCACTCTCTCCCTCAACGTCCTTAGAGGTGAGTTTAGGGATGTCCCCTGGGGGGTTCCTGTAAGGCGGGGGATCCGGGGTTGGCCCTGCGGGGCTGGGGGGGTCGTCCGGGCCAAGCTCCCTCTCGTGCTGGTCCTCTGTGGTTCCAGGCCCTTCCTCCAGTCTGCTGTCCCGTTCAGCTTTCTCTTGCTCACCAAACTATAGGATAGAGAGACAAAAGACAAAGAAAGAGACATTTACATCACATCATCCCGCATGGAATCAGTACTTTAAGTTTGAGGTTAACATGGCACAACTTGTAACAAGGTGGCGGCATGTTGGCACTGACTCACCGGTTCTTGCGGATTGTGGACAATGCGCATGACAGCGGCCGATTGTATGGTGGGCAGCCTCCTGAGCCCTGTCAGCCCACCACACAGCCCCTGCAACCCCGGTAACCCCGGCAACCGGCCGTAGGGAGGGGAGTTGTGGCAGAGGACACCTTGCAGCTCGCCTGAGCCCGTGCTGCCGATGCTGCGCTGAGGGAGCGGGTCCGACCAGGTACGGGCCAGGACCTCAGGGCCCAGTGTGCATCCACCGCCCCCAGATCTCTCCTCGTCCTCAGGCTTGGACACGGCCGAGGCCCCACTCCCGCTGCCCCCTTCCAGGTCCACCATCACCCACTCCTGGGAGTCTCCCACCTGGGGCACGGGGCTCAGGGTGACGGCTACGTAGCCACCGCTGCTGGCCGCCTCCTCCTGCTCCAGGGAGCCCTGGGAGCCCTGCTTGGGGGAGCTGGCACCCCCTAGCTGCTGGAGGTCCTCATCACCGCCACTGCCTCGAAGGCTGCCCAGGCTGGAGCCACGCTCTCGATCCTGGGCGAGGCCTGGTCGCTGTTTGCCTAGACTGGAGAGAGAGGATAGGAGAGGAAGAAAACTCAGGACTACAGGATCCTTGCCTACTGTTTAGGGTCCTTGAATCATCGGCACAACGTTTTCAGACTAATTAGCATTGGTGCTTACTATATAGAATTACGTTTTAACACTCAATTCATAAGCTCGATTCATTTCACAGAAGATTTTCACTACCTATTCCCTTAGTTTGAACAAAATATACCATCAGAACACAAAACAATGTGCAATTACGATGCAATCGAGGTATTGTCAAGACAGGATACTGTGGTACTCACTAGGCTTCCAGAAAGCGCTCGATGGTGGGTTTGGGTTCGGGAGTGAGCCTCTTGTCAAGACCCATGCTCTGACTATGCCTCATGCGACGAAGCAAGGGCGCCATCCGGTCCAGCAAAACCGTTTCGGACCGCACCCGACGAGGAGAGCCCTGAATGGACCCGCTGTTGGGGCTCTGGTTTCCTTGGTTCTGGCTGCGCTCATCTTCGCTGGCCACCTATAAAGACCGTGGTGGTTACCGGTTTACTGAGGTAAGACAATTCTGCTCAAAGAAGAATTTTACCTTCAGGACTCAGCAGTCAGGTCAGTGTTTTTTTGTAGGAAATGTTTTTTGTTCATCGCACAGTTCTTGTCAGATCAACATGCATCAACTTCATCAAAAATAATGAAGAGTGACTGACACCATTGGAATATAAGATTGGCTTTATTTGGCAGTCACTAAGGCTGACACTGGCAAGGCTGATGGGCAACACTGTTGACAACACTGACTGAACTCAGCTTTAACAATGATTGGTGGTATGAGCCCATAATCAATCAACACTAGCTGTCTATTGTTGTAGTATGTTGGCCCATCATAATTGCCCAAAATGTGTATTGTTGCTCTCTATGAGGGTGGGTTTATAGTATGTCGACTGATATGGTGCTGTAACAAATTTGATTTGTTGCAACAACAAATCATTTATACTATACGAACTCGCCAAATGACAACGATTTAATAAATTGTTGAGGTCTCAAAGGAGTGCCCCTGACTTTTATTTTCCCCATAGTGGCCATGTACTTCAATGCAGCCAGTCCTCTGTAATTACTATGACAAGCGATCAAAATGATTAACCTCCGACTCTGTATATGTACAAAACTTGAAAATCCAACGAAATATGAATTGTGTTGAGCTGTTGTCACCAGTATGTCATTTGGTAGTTCTTACAATGTGCTACGCAGGGGGTCGGTGTGGAATCTTTTTATTGTTTGTTTTTTTGTTGCCACACTGCTTGTCGCTGCGCCATCGCTTGTCGACATTCCCACAAACCCACCTTCACTCTCTGCAGGGCAGCTGGCCTCACCTCCCTCACCTTCCTGATGAGCGGCTGCTGCTGCTGCTGTTGCTGTTGTTGCTGCTGCTGCTGCTGTTGCTGTTGCTGTTGCTGCATGTGGTTGCGGTTGCGGTCCCGGGTGCGCTCCATCTCCTCCCATACGTCACCACCCAGGGCATGCTGGGACGGCATCAGGGGGCAGTTATCGGCATCACTCAACCTCTCGCCCTGGAGGACGTCCTCCGTGTTCTCCCGCTGCAGGTCTCCAGGCACCACTGACGCGTTGGCCATTCTAATGGAGGAGAGGAGTGTCAGTCAAGTAATATTACACTGTGATTGGCTGGTTGATTAAAAGGGAAAGGTTTATGGGCGTACCCCATGCATGCAGGAGTGAGGCGGGTGAGTTGCTGGGCGGTTGTGGTCAGGGTCTGGATGCTCAACAGGCCGTCGGAGTCACTGCGCTCCCAGTCATACTGGTCATTCTCCAGCACAGTGTAACTCTTCATGCTGTTGTCGAAGACGGACATGAGCATCTGCAAAACAGGCAAAGTTTTGTAATTCGTTTCAATACTACATAGATTCCATTCCACCATACATTTCAGAAACATAGACCGCAACAAATGTTTCATATTTTACAATATACACAAACACAAAGACTTGCAAAACGGAGAGAAGCTCCACTGCTGTACAAAGCTCCTGCTCAAGAACACTTTGGCATGAAGTCAGGCAGAAGTGCCCTGAAATCAGGAACCCCGGGTGACCACACCGTTTCCTGCACCACTGCAGACTCATCAATACACTTCTATTGTGACATGATGTGTGACGTGCCATGAAGTGGCGACACAAGAAAACTTCAAATTTCCAAAGGGTGTAGCCAAATGTAAATAATTCGTAAAAAAAGAGTCACCAATTCCCTTCTGTAGACAGCGATTCTGCCTGTTAACCGGCATTTACATTCCCTGAATCCCAAGTCGGTCAGTTAATTGTATCGACATGTATTGATCAAGTGTGAAAGTAAGGCATGAAACCTCACAGCTCATCATACACTGAACTGGTTGAAAGAAGACTTATGTTCAAATGACTTTGGTTTCAAGACTTTTTTTTTGTTTAATGATCTTCATCTTTCAGGGGAGACATTCGAGAAGGAATAATGCGATAAGGGAGCAGAGATAACTTCATCATGTTCTTCAGTATATGACATTTTGGTAAATCGACAAATATACGACTTAAGCAAGAAGATGAAAGGTAAGGACTTCATAGATATCCCCAAGACAAGCCCAGGGGAGTCTCCCACTCAAGCAGAAACAGCAGTTAATGTGGAAACAATATAGAACCCCACAGAGTGGTGGTGAGAGCTGGATCATCATCATCATAAAATATGCTCCTCATCTACAGCCTTGAGCCCCATCTTTCTCCTTTCAGTCTTCATTTCATATTTATGTGTTTTTGTGGCATTATGCACTTTAGGCAAGAGGAGATATTGCCGGAAACATACACACACAGACAGACAGACAGACAGACAGACAGACAGACAGACAGACAGACAGACACACACACACACACACACACACACACACACACACACACACACACACCATATTGCTACTGGTTTGCAAGCACACACTTACTCAACAATGCACACTACCTGGTAGTCAGGCTTGGTGTAGTAGTCTAGTGTGGAGATGTGGTCCAGGAAGACACTAAACTCTGAAGGCAGGTGTTTGAGCATGAGCTTGTGGTCGTAGGTCTCCTTCATGTTTCCCACCTGCTCCTAAAGGATGATGGGACAGAGCGTCACACAGATCTTAAAAATAGCCACAGCACTGCACAGCGTACACATGGGATGAAAAAAAGACAAAAAGGAATTCAGCAGTCCTGGCCTGTGTTAACCTCACATCAACCAATGAGAACATCAGGATTTATAAACTGACAAGTTAAAACACCAGTAATATTTTGCCATTCAGAGCAGTAAGATATGGTGACATACTTTGTCCTTGATTTTCCTCCAAGGTAGTTGGCCCACCATGAACTCCACCAGCATATAGAAGAGTGACCAAAGGTCGTCATGACGACCCATCTCCTGCTCAGTGGAGAAGCAGGTCACAGAAGGGCAAGAGAATGAGTTGTCTCGATGACTCAAACAACTAATAAGGCAATCTCTGTCTCAAAATTAAACTGGTCTGGGTCAAAGGGTGTTTGTGTGTAAAGGTCTTTACTGTTCAAAAATGTCCGATTTACCTTGTTCTTGTGGGCGTTCATGGACGCATAGCGCACAGTCCCCCTGAAACCTGCTACTGGACGAGGCTTTAGAGAGAGAGGGAAGAAAGGAGATGGAAGGAAATAGGCTAGTGAGGAAAGCAAGAAAGGAAAAAATGTAAAACACAAAACAAAAAAAAGTCTGATTATTTCTCACCGGCCGGACTTCCTGGGAGGAGTTGGTGAACTGCCTTGCCAGGCCAAAGTCAAGCATGTAGCACGTCCTGCATGTACTGGCCAGTCGACCCATGGCAAAGTTGGACTGCAGAAAAGAGCAGTTGATTAAGTGAGGGGAAACACGGCACATTTTCTCAGGCTTTCTGCGGTGTGCTTTCTCTGATCTTGCTACTGTATTTCTGCAGTATGCCAACAGCCATCCAAGTGCTTAGGTTTTCTACTGGAGAGTAAACATACATTGTATGTCTTCACCACTGTGCAAGTCTTTGGGATGTTTATATTGTATGTTTTTACTATTGTGTAAGTCTTTAAAAGGACTATGTCTGTTGAATGTCTAGCAGTAAAAGGTTTGGCTGCTTCAGACACAGCAGGCTCAGCTCTGGCAATCTGACACAGGCCGGATGCCAGTGCCACCTGCGCTGGCGTTCAGCACAGCAAACTGCCTCCGTCAGACGTCTGTGTCGACAAGATAATCAGGCTTTTGTGGCCATCGATGCTTTGAGGGCATCAATCTGAAAGAACATGACTGGGCAAAAGGAGCAGACTAAATGTCCAGTGTAAGCCAATGAAGCCACAGCGAAGATAGTTTAGAGGTAAAGGCCTTGCATTGTAGCCAGCCTATGGCTTTCAAGCTCAGTTTACTCTTAAAGGAAACCCTCAGTT
Source organism: Sprattus sprattus (assembly GCF_963457725.1). Taxonomy (NCBI): domain Eukaryota; kingdom Metazoa; phylum Chordata; class Actinopteri; order Clupeiformes; family Clupeidae; genus Sprattus; species Sprattus sprattus. The sequence goes on along the minus strand of NC_137921.1, from coordinate 17,370,793 downwards.
GAGAATTGTTTTAGTTTTGGAATTTGAATCCACAAAGATGGTGCAATCCTCCAATTAAGCAAAAAGTCACATTACAGGCCTAACAAGAGCAAAGACAGATTTCACCTGTCTTTACTTTAGTTTGTTATGTGCTAATTTAGTAACTTTAATTTTAATTTTCATCTCATTTCAGTGGCTTACCGGTTTGATGTCGCGGTGCAGGAAGCCAACGGAGTGGATGCTCTCTATGGCTGCCAGGATCTGTCGGCCGAGTCGGAGGGTGGTGGACACAGAGAACGTTCCATTCCGCATGGTCCGACGGAGGTCCGCCAGATTCTTCCCCTGAAAATGAAACAACACTCACACATTCACAAAGGTTCCTCTCCTATACACACACTGATACTGTTTCAGTTTGGGTGATATGCTGTAAAACATTCTGCATTTACAATAAAAAAAACTCATTGTTATTTCCTTCTCTAATATGAAATGTAGACCACCAACAGAAGCCTCATTCACTGAAAAAGAAGCCTCTTGAGGACATTGCGATCAGATGACGGGGGCGTGGGAAAAAAATAGGATTATGGCTGCAGAACTTGACCATTCTTAAGATGATTCCATTTAAGTTTTAGAGGACAGAAAGGATGAATTTAACTTTGTGTGTGTGGTGTGAATACATCATTGACACCTCCATAAGAAAAGACGATCAAATAATATCTCCTATCTTTGCTGAGGGTCAGACACGAACATCACAATTAAAGACAACCCAGGATCAGCCACATTCAAAGACACAAGTATGAGCAAAACACTTAGACATGGAACATTAAAATAAACACTACACCTGTAGTTCCATCACAACATAGTTGAAGCGGTCATTGCGGCCACAACCAACAAATCGGCATACGTGTTCTTTACCTATGAGAAGGCGAAAAACAATTGTTTTTTTTTCATAGCCTAAATGATAGTACAACAGATAGTCTTTTAGATATTATTTTGAAAACTGAAGCCCATTGTTATATGCCAAAACAAAGTATTTGATGTTATATCTAACACAACACAACATAACATATGTCTATAAATGAAAATACAACTACATGAAGTTGTCTTTGATATATCGGGCAAGTTAAAGAAAGAAAAAGAATCCTCCTCCAACAAAAAGATCTGACAAATCTCCAGCAAAGTTCTGACCAGCCCGGCCCAACCCAGAAGCTCACCCTGCAGCCTCTTTAGCACAGCCACCTCCATCTTGAGGACCTGTTTGGGCTGCTGGGCTGACTCCACTTTAAGCGCCACATTGACCTGATTCAGCTGATCCAGCACTTCATAGATCTCCCCAAAGCCCCCTCCACCTATCTTCTTCACCTTTGGAGGAATATTAGGAGGGGTGAGTGAGAAGGAGTTCATCGAAAGAGAGATATTGGTGTTAGGGGGAGGGGAGGGGGGGGCGGTGTTGGTCTGTTGTGAGATAGTACTGTGCCTATGACACAGAATGACTGTGAATGTTGGACCAGTTGTGCTTCTGTTCCCTGGAGGGTTGCGCATTCAGACAACCTGTTCCCAAATGGAAAATATGAAACAGCTGCAATGACTGGGTCTGGAAATAGCCTGTACTCGAAGAGACACTGTCTTGCTTTATGGGTTTATTTATGGCCAGTTTGCTGATTCTGCAGTTTACCCATTACAGTTCTCCCAGGAGAGAAAAGACAAAAAGAGAGCAAACATTGTTAACAGAGAAATGAATGAGTTGGTGTGTGCGCTTATGGGAATGTGAATGTGAGAGAGACAGAGAATGGGTTTTGTTTGCTCCCTGCTCCCTGAATTATCTGAAGAAAATAACTAAACAAAACAGATGCAACTCACCACTCTCCATCGGTCCCTGACCAGGTCTGTCACTGACAGGATGTCTGTCTGTTCCCCGGTCCCACTCATCCTGACGTTCACAAGTGCACTGAGCACGCCCAGACCCGCGCCGCACCTGTCATCAGTGACACAGGCTGCCTACTGCAGCAGCACACACACACACGCGCACGCAAGAAACTCAGTTACACTCAGTTGTCATCATATGACGAGCTAAGATACGGCCACAGTTTTTTCTCCATGATCCATGCACAATGCAGCACGTTGACAATATAATCATGTCAAACAGTATTTCTAAGTGCGTTGCGGTTAACGCCCCCCGTATCGCTAATATAATTGGCAAATGGATTCATGTTAGCCTGCACAAATGCACGATCAGCAAACTGAAATGTCAAGCTGTCATGCATTCACGTTGTATGTAAACAGAAGTTGTCTTCAAACAAGCAATTGCCCATGCACATGCAACAACATGAATCTAGCCAGCACAGTCCAGATGTCCATCAAGATGCAGCCATCTACGCTGGGCATCAAGTATATGATTTGCGCATTTGCTGACAATACCCATCGATAGCTAGGTAATATAAGCTGGCTGTCTACAACAATGATTTTTTTTTCTTAAGGCCCCTTTCATGATAAGAAATGACATTGCAAGATTGTACTATGCGCTGATATAAATAAAGAATATTATAATGACTGTTGTCAAATTGATCAAAGGCACAGATCCGAGATGCTGCACTTAAAGGGTTTAGCAGGCTAGCTAGATAGCTAGCTAAAATTAGCTGCCGACAAGACGACCTTACCTTGACAACAAAGCGCAACGTTCTGTATCCTATGCTACTGCTGGTGCTAGTGAAAATAACAGTCGCCCTTACAGTCTTTCTATACAGAACACAGCAACGGGAAACAACTGGCAAATTAAATGTATTTAACCGAGGCAAAATCGTCCAGCATACAGCAAGCTTTGTGCCTTTGCAGTTTACTGGAGGATTCACGAAAAGCAGCAGCACTGCAATCCAGTTAGCAAGGCAGCCATATATCCTAGCTAGCTAATATCCATTCCCATACCGTCCTCAGTAGCGACAATCCTAGGCAGGAGTTTTAAGGCAACAGACGAAAATGTTTTTCCTCGAGGGAAATTGCTGTCCACAGAACATGGTGCTGTCATTAGGTTGGTGCGTTACAGTAAATGCAGCATGAACAACATAAGACCAAGAGGTCGTCAGCCTGGTTATCCCCTCTCCCTCCTCGAGTCATTCACACAAGATCACTGTTGCTGTTACGTCACACGTTATTAAGACTTCTCCGGAGCTACTCAGCAGGGAATTACACATAACAGTCTAAAACTGCTGAAGTGTTAATTTGCGCATTAATAGTTAATTATTACATATGAATCAACCGTATACAATTAATCCAGATTAATTTATATAAAAGTGTATCACTGGCTGGCTGTCATTTAACTTAACGGACCAGCTTGTGTCCCGTAGTCTTCAGTGAGGAGGGCATAAATTCGATTTACTAGATCACAAAATGACCCCAAGTTTTATGTTTAACATATTTAATCTTTGAATCATGTTAATAATGACGATATTTAATAAATACTAATCCTGCAACTTTTGTAGGCCATGCATAACGTTCCCGTCACCTGAATGGGTGAAAATGGGCATGTATACTGATTCTCATTTATTCAATCATTTGAAACTGTGTGTCGATAAGCAGAAATAACATCATAGTCAGTGTTCTGCAAAGCATGATAATGTTGTCGTGACATTGTAATAAACTAGAAAATGCATTTCCTGAAGGAAATACCAGTGCATGAAATGCAAAAGTTAGGAAAGGAAGAAGAAAAGAAAGAAGAGTGAAAGAAGGAAAGAAGAAAGGAAAGAAGAGTGGAAGAAGGAAAGAAGAAAGGAAAGAAGAGTGAAGAAAGGAGAGAAGAGAGGATGAAGGAAAGAAGAGTGAAAGAAGGAAAGAAGAAAAGAAAGAAAGGAAAGAAGAGTGGAAGAAGAAAAGAAAGAAGAGTGAAGAAAGTAAAGAAGAGTGAAAGAATGAAATAATAGTTGAAGAAGGAAAGAAGAAAGGAAAGAAGAGTGAAAGAAGGAAAGAAGAAAGGAAAGAAAAGTGAAAGAAGGAAAGAAGAGTGGAAGAAGGAAAGAAGAGTGAACAAGAGTGAAAGAGAAAAAGAGAGTGAAAATATTGAAAAAAGGAGATAAAAATGGAGTGAAGAAGAGAGATTGAGTGTGAGAGAAAGTAGACTGAGAGGGATAGAGAAAAAGATGGAGAGAAAAAAAGTAGAGAATGGAAGGTGTCTTAATGTTCCTAGTTACAGTTAAATTGAGAGGGACAGAGAAGAGGTTCCTTTGATTTGGCGCAGCTGTCAGTGAAGCACAGGTGCAAGCCAGTTTAAAGACCCTATTATGATGTCATAATGGCCCAATGTAAGTCAATGGGAAAATTTCGATTCGTTTTTATTTAATATCTTAAAAAGTATAAAGTTTAGAAAAGTGAAAAATACATAGCATAAGTGTCCTTTACAAGACCTACGCGACAAAGTTTGAATGAAGTTTCTACGTTAAGCGGTTCGGGCTGAATTAATCACAGAAAAAGGTGAGAAGAAGAAGAAGAAGAAGAAGAAGAAGAAGAAGAAGCCTAGGAATAACAATACAGGGCATTTCATGCACTGTAATAAATACATAACTAGAAAATGCATTTCCTGAAGGAAATACCAGTGCATGAAATGTAAAAGTTAGGAAAGGAAGAAGAAAAGAAAGAAGAGTGAAAGAAGGAAAGAAGAAAGGAAAGAAGAGTGGAAGAAGGAAAGAAGAAAGGATAGAAGAGTGAAGAAAGGAGAGAAGAGAGGATGAAGGAAAGAAGAGTGAAAGAAGGAAAGAAGAAAAGAAAGAAGAGTGAAGAAATGAAAGAAGAGTGGAAGAAGAAAAGAAAGAAGAGTGAAGAAAGGAAAGAAGAGTGAAAGAAGGGAATAATAGTTGAAGAAGGAAAGAAGAGTGAAAGAAGGAAAGAAGAAAGGAGAGTGAAGAAAGGAAAGAAAAGTGAAAGAAGGAAAGAAGAGTGGGAGAAGGAAAGATGAGTGGAAGAAGGAAAGAAGAGTGAAAGAGAAAAAGAGAGTGAAAATATTGAAAAAAGTGCAAGCCAGTTTAAAGACCCTATTATGATGTCATAATGGCCCAATGTAAGTCAATGGGAAAATTTCGATTCGTTTTTATTTAATATCTTAAAAAGTATAAAGTTTAGAAAAGTGAAAAATACATAGCATAAGTGTCCTTTACAAGACCTACGCGACAAAGTTTGAATGAAGTTTCTACGTTAAGCGGTTCGGGCTGAATTAATCGCAGAAAAAGGTGAGAAGAAGAAGAAGAAGAAGAAGAAGAAGAAGAAGCCTAGGAATAACAATACAGGGCATTTCATGCACTGTAATAAATATATAACTAGAAAATGCATTTCCTGAAGGAAATACCAGTGCATGAAATGTAAAAGTTAGGAAAGGAAGAAGAAAAGAAAGAAGAGTGAAAGAAGGAAAGAAGAAAGGAAAGAAGAGTGGAAGAAGGAAAGAAGAAAGGATAGAAGAGTGAAGAAAGGAGAGAAGAGAGGATGAAGGAAAGAAGAGTGAAAGAAGGAAAGAAGAAAAGAAAGAAGAGTGAAGAAATGAAAGAAGAGTGGAAGAAGAAAAGAAAGAAGAGTGAAGAAAGGAAAGAAGAGTGAAAGAAGGGAATAATAGTTGAAGAAGGAAAGAAGAGTGAAAGAAGGAAAGAAGAAAGGAGAGTGAAGAAAGGAAAGAAAAGTGAAAGAAGGAAAGAAGAGTGGGAGAAGGAAAGATGAGTGGAAGAAGGAAAGAAGAGTGAAAGAGAAAAAGAGAGTGAAAATATTGAAAAAAGGAGATAAAAATAGAGTGAAGAAGAGAGATTGAGTGTGAGAGAAAGTAGACTGAGAGGGATAGAGAGAAAGATGGAGAGATGGAGAGAAAAAAAGTAGAGAATGGAAGGTGTCTTAATGTTCCTAGTTACAGTTACAGTTTTTCTCCATCGCTTTGGCGAATTTTTCCATTCACTGTTTACTTTTTCAAAACAGCTCACACACAGCCCTTAACTGAAGCTGAAATGACCAAAACACTATATGATGTTTGCAGAATGACACTACCTTCTCAAAAACTTATCACACACCCATCAAAACCAAACATTTCCTTCAAAACCTACAATTCGTGCTCAATTGAAAATGTATGTTTTCTTATTTATTTAACAATAGATAGCAAAACTCAAAATACAGCTTTCAATATCAACCTATGAAAGCATCACTTCAACTTTTGTGCAACACCCTCCCAGAATTGACTATTTTACCACTGACAATGTACTACAATTCGGGTTTTGTACTGAGAAATCTTACCTAAGGAATATACTGTCAGAAAGTATTCGAAACCTGAAAATTTGTATACAGTAAAATGTTGTAGTTCTGTTTTTGTATTGCTAAACACTAAATCATATATTCTAAACAAGGACCTGTCAACACCATTGATTACGTAACATTTGTTCTACTGTGCACAAAATGGCAAAGATTCTGACACAAAAATATTTCCAGTATTGCAGTCCTTTTTCCACATTACATGTATATTCTGTATGTCAAAATGACAGTGAAAAGGTCAGCTCTGTTCTGCAGTGAACAATCTCCCGCCAGTTTGGGCCAGTGTGTTGATTCTCAAAAAATAGTGCAATAGGCTGTAAATACTGTAAATTTACGTAAAGTAATCAGAATTCGACCGTATATGTTGTAAATAAATTTAGTGAAACTACAGTATACATTGTATTGTGACAACATACTTTACAAAAGTATAGAAATTGTTGTTGCCAAGAGTGCAAATACAGTGAAACACAATACATTATATTGACTGTGAAGGCCAGCAAAGTGTCATTGTCATTGCTGAACGTACAAACAATTGATGCCACAGTATGACAGCTCAGGTTTGAAAGAACCCTTTGGCCAGCCTCTCTCATGGAGAGGTCATGATTCAATATAAGATCAATGACTCTTGCCCTAATTTCATTTGAGCATCTTACACGAATGCCACATCCCCTGGCAGGGGCCCCTCTACCTCTACCACAACCTTTTCCTTGTCCTCATCCTGGTGGCCTATTCGATACATGCTTAGTATCAACTTCAATCTATTGACCCTTTTTTAGAGGTTGAGTGCTGCTTGATTAGTTTAGCACAGAGAGCTCACACAGGTGCTGACGATATTTAGAATCTAGAGAGCAGTGCCAGTAGGCTGCTACTAAATGTCTGCAATGTGTTGACATGGTTATTCAATTAGGTTTGTGTCTTTCTCTGAGAAGTGTGTAAACTGTTTTGAAAAGTGTGTTAAAACTCAAAGAAATTTGTGTGAAAGCAATGAGAAATGGTTAACCCATTCGCCAGAGAAGACTCTTGCTGTGCAAAGAAGATGTGAGCATTAGATGAAGTTGACCCATGATTCGCTAAATGCGTTAAAACGATTGGGAAAAACTGTAAATTGAGAGGGACAGAGAAGAGGTTCCTTTGATTTGGTGCAGCTGTCAGTGAAGCACAGGTGCAAGCCAGTTTAAAGACCCTATTATGATGTCATAATGGCCCAATGTAGGTCAATGGGAAAATTTCGATTCGTTTTTATTTAATATCTTAAAAAGTATAAAGTTTAGAAAAGTGAAAAAATACATAGCATAAGTGTCCTTTACAAGACCTACGCGACAAAGTTTGAATGAAGTTTCTACGTTAAGCGGTTCGGGCTGAATTAATCGCAGAAAAAGGTAACAACAACAGAAGAAGAAGAAGCCTAGGAATAACTAGAAAATGCATTTCCTGAAGAAAATACCAGTGCATGAAATGCAAAGGTTAAGAAAGGAAGAAGAAAAGAAAGAAGAGTGAAAGAAGGAAAGAAGAAAGGAAAGAAGAGTGGAAGAAGGAAAGACAAAAGGAAAGAAGAGTGAAGAAAGGAGAAGAGTGGAAGAAGGAAAGAAGAAAGGAAAGAAGAGTGAAAGAAGGAAAGAAGAAAAGAAAGAAGAGTGAAGAAAGGAAAGAAGAGTGGAAGAAGGAAAGAAGAAAAGAAAGAAGAGTGAAATAATGAAAGAAGAAAGGAAAGAAGAGTGAAGGAAGGAAAGAAGAGTGGAAGAAGGAAATAAGAAAAGAAAGAATAGTGAAAGAAGGAAAGAATAAAGGAAAGAAGAGTGTAAGAAGGAAAGAAGATTGAAGAAAGGAAAGAAAAGTGGAAGAAGGAAAGAAGAGTGGATGAAGGAAAAAAGAAAGGCAAGAAGAGTGGAAGAAGGAAAGAAAAATGGAAGAAGAAAATAAGAAAGGAAAGAAGAATGGAAGAAGGAAAGAAGAGTGAACAAGAGTGGCTCTGGATGAAGAGATAAAGAGAGAGTGAAAATATTGAAAAAAGGAGATAAAAATGGAGTGAAGAAGAGAGATTGAGTGTGAGAGAAAGTTGACTGAGAGAGAAAGATGGAGAGATGGAGAGAAATGGATGGTGTCTTAATGTTCCTAGTTACAGTTAAATTGAGAGGGACAGAGAGAGAAGAGGTTCCTTTGAATTGGCACAGGTGTCAGTAAAGCACAGGTGCAAGCCAGTTTACAGACCCTATTATGATGTCATAATGGCCCAATGTAAGTCAATGGGAGAAATTTATATTCGTTTTTCTTTAATATCTTCAAAAGTATAAAGTTTAGAAAAGTGAAAAATACATAGCATAAGTGTCGTTTACAAGACCTACGCGACAAAGTTTGAATGAAGTTTCTACGTTAAGCGGTTCGGGTTGAATTAATCGCAGAAAAAGGTAACAAGAATAAGAAGAAGAAGAAGAAGAAGAAGAAGCCTAGGAATAACAATACAGGGCATTTCATGCACTGTAACAATACAGGGCATTTCATGCACTGTAATTACAGTGCATGAAATGCCCTGTATTGTTATTCCTAGGCATTTTCTTCTTATTACAGTGCATGAAATGCCCTGTATTGTTATTCCTAGGCTTCTTCTTCTTCTTCTTCTTCTTATTCTTGTTACCTTTTTCTGCGATTAATTCAGCCCGAACCGCTTAACGTAGAAACTTCATTCAAACTTCTCAATTTTTTTTCTCTCCATCTCTCCATCTTTCTCTCTCAGTCTACTTTCTCTCACACTCAATCTCTCTTCTTCACTCCATTTTTATCTCCTTTTTTCAATATTTTCACTCTCTTTTTCTCTTTCACTCTTCTTTCCTTCTTCCACTCATCTTTCCTTCTTCCACTCTTCTTTCCTTCTTTCACTTTTCTTTCCTTTCTTCACTCTCCTTTCTTCTTTCCTTTTTTCACTCTTCTTTCCTTCTTCAACTATTATTTCCTTCTTTCACTCTTCTTTCCTTTCTTCACTCTTCTTTCTTTTCTTCTTCCACTCTTCTTTCCTTTCTTCACTCTTCTTTCTTTTCTTCTTTCCTTCTTTCACTCTTCTTTCCTTCATCCTCTCTTCTCTCCTTTCTTCACTCTTCTATCCTTTCTTCTTTCCTTCTTCCACTCTTCTTTCCTTTCTTCTTTCCTTCTTTCACTCTTCTTTCTTTTCTTCTTCCTTTCCTAACTTTTGCATTTCATGCACTGGTATTTCCTTCAGGAAATGCATTTTCTAGTTATTATTACAGTGCATGAAATGCCCTGTATTGTTATTCCTAGGCTTCTTCTTCTTCTTCTTCTTCTTATTCTTGTTACCTTTTTCTGCGATTAATTCAGCCCGAACCGCTTAACGTAGAAACTTCATTCAAACTTTGTCGCGTAGGTCTTGTAAAGGACACTTATGCTATGTATTTTTCACTTTTCTAAACTTTATACTTTTTCAATATTTTCACTCTCTCTTTATCTCTTCATCCAGAGCCACTCTTGTTCACTCTTCTTTCCTTCTTCCACTCTTCTTTCCTTTCTTATTTTCTTCATCCATTTGTCTTTCCTTCTTCCACTCTTCTTGACTTTCGTTTTTCCTTCATCCACTCTTCTTTCCTTCTTCCACTTTTCTTTCCTTTCTTCACTCTTCTTTCCTTCTTACACTCTTCTTTCCTTTCTTCTTTCCTTCTTTCACTCTTCTTTCTTTTCTTATTTCCTTCTTCCACTCTTCTTTCCTTTCTTCTTTCATTATTTCACTCTTCTTTCTTGTCTTCTTTCCTTCTTCCACTCTTCTTTCCTTTCTTCACTCTTCTTTCTTTTCTTCTTTCCTTCTTTCACTCTTCTTTCCTTTCCTCTTTCCTTCTTCCACTCTTCTCTCCTTTCTTCACTCTTCTTTCCTTTTGTCTTTCCTTCTTCCACTCTTCTTTCCTTTCTTCTTTCCTTCTTTCACTCTTCTTTCTTTTCTTCTTCCTTTCTTAACCTTTGCATTTCATGCACTGGTATTTCCTTCAGGAAATGCATTTTCTAGTTCTTCTTACCTTTTTCTGCGATTAATTCAGCTCGAACCGCTTAACGTAGAAACTTCATTCAAACTTTGTCGCGTAGGTCTTGTAAAGGACACTTATGCTATGTATTTTTCACTTTTCTAAACTTTATACTTTTTAAGTTATTAAAGAAAAACGAATCTAAATTTTCCCATTGACTTACATTGGGCCATTATGACATCATAATAGGGTAATTAAACTGGCTTGCACCTGTGCGCACTGACACCTGCGGCAAGCCTCCAAGGATCCTCTTCTCTCTGTACCTCTCCATTCAACTGTATAACTAGGAATATTAATAGACACCTTCCATACTCTACTTTTTTCTCTCTCTCCTTCTTTCTCTCTATCACTCTCACTCTACTTTCTCTCACACTCCATCTCTCTGCTTCACTCTTTTTTTCTCCTTCTTTCAATATTTTCACTCTCTCTTTACTGTCTTTATTCAGAGCCACTCTTGTTCACTCTTCTTTCCTTACTTTGTTTCTTCCTCTCTTCTTTCTTTCTTTCTACTCTTCTTTACTTTCTTCTTTCCTTCTTCCACTCTTCTTTCCTTTCTTCTTCCCTTCTTCCACTCTTCTTACCTTTTTCTTTTTTCTTCTTTCCTTTCACTCTTCTTTCTTTTCTTCTTCCCTTCTTCCACTCTTCTTACCTTTTTCTTTTTTCTTCTTTCCTTCTTTCACTCTTCTTTCTTTTCTTCTTATCTTCTTCGGCTCTTCTTCCCTTCTTCCACTCTTCTTCTCTTTCTTCACTCTTCTTTCCTTCTTCCACTTTTCTTTGCTTCTTCCACTCTTCTTTCCTTTCTTCTTTCCTTCTTCCACTCTAATTTCCTTTCTTCACTCTTCTTTCCTTTCTTCTTCCCTTCTTCCACTCTTCTTTCTTTCTTCCACTCTTCTTTCCTTTCTTCACTCTTCTTTCCTTTCTTCTTTCCTTCTTCCACTGTTCTTTCCTTCTTTTACTGTTCTTTCCTTTCTTCCTTCCTTCTTTCACTTTTCTTTTCTTTTATTCGTTCTTTCTTAACTTTTGCATTTCATGCACTGGTATTTCCTTCAGGAAATGCATTTTCTAGTCTTTTTTTTGTCCTATCACACTTTCTCACAACTGGAGCTGCGAAACTGAAAAGTCATCTAACGTTATCCACCTATTTAGTCCAGGCAAAGTAACCCATTTTGGAGCCAAAAATATAACTAATTGTAAAAGATTTTTTTCAGCATAGATCATTTAGAAGGGGTCCAGAACAACATACTAAAAGTCCTAAGAAATCCTAGTTGAGGAAATATGTGTTTTCTTTACTCCTATCAAAATAAAACGTTACACAATGAAATAACCAATGAAAAGTAAAACATTTTGTATTACAAGTTTCTTTGAAAATGAATTTTAATATGCAAATGAGCTATACACTAATCGAATATGCCCAAAATACACCCTAATAGGCTTACATTTTTCCTTTACTCCTACCACAACAAAACTTTAAAAGTAAGTATTGTTTGTATTACAAATTTCTTTTGAAATTATTTGAATATGCACATGAGCTCCACACTTATTGAATATGTCCTAATTTGCATAGGCAGAAACACCATACCCCTGGCAGGTACTATACCAAGGCTGGCAGTTTTCAGGTTAGAGGCCAGTCTAAAAGCAGCATTGCCATCACCCATTGGCAGTAGGATGATTGGATGAAGATTGGGCCGCTGTATTTCTCATACATATGAATGGTGTTTCTGCCTATGCAAATTAGGACGTATTCAATAAGTGTGGAGCTCATGTGCATATTCAAATGAATTTCAAAAGAAACTTGTAATACGAAAATGTGTACTTTTCATGGGTACTTTCATTGTGAAAAGTTTCATTTTGATAGGGGTAAAGGAAGAATTGGGGAGTATTGTTGCCTGGAATAGCACACATCTCAGATTGAACATATTTCCTCAACTAGGAATTCTTAGGACTTTTAGTATTTTGTTCTGGACACCTCATAGAAATTATCTATTCTGAAACATATTTTTTACAATTAGTCTGTCGTAAAACGCTACTTTGCCTGGACTAATTCCCCATAGTCACCCATTGAATGGGGGGAAACTTCTCAAGCGAATACATTGAGAACAGGAATTCCCCAGCAGGCACGTAAGGAAGGCGTGTTGTAATTTACCGGATTCCACATGGCCAGGGCCAAATATGGATAAGAGGATAGGCGTGGCTAGTTCACAGGAGGATTTGCAGGGCGTCAGTTGAAACCAGAGACTATATTCTCGAGGACATCTTAAAGTCCGAATTGCTTGCAGTTTTAAGATTTGTAAATATTACTGATTAGCCTGGCAAAATGCAGATTATGAGTTGTTGTAATACGTAGCGTTGATTGATCGACCAAACTGCAACACAAGACCAGTTTTAGGTTGACCCGAACGATCGCGCCCTTGTTGTTGGCTTGTGAGTGCGTAGTCATAGTCGTCGTCACTTTCGAGGGGAAAGTTGCTCTTTTTTCCAAGTTGTGCAATCTGTGCTTGACAGTGTGCAACACTGGCCACAATCCACTTGCCTATACTTTTCGTGGATATCAGCGAATCACTTAAATCGTAAACATTTCTGTTCCAACATACCAGCGTCTTGACTTCGAGAAACACAGATAATCGGTTTGACATTTTTGTGCATGACCCTGCTCTGGAGATGCATGCAGTCGACTTTGTCCGAAAGCAAAACCATTTCCGTGGACGAGCTCACAGCCAACCGAACTTAAAAACTTCAGAAAGACGATGCAATAGTGAAACCGTGAGTAAACCTGCATCGGATTCTCTGTTCAAGCTATAATATTGCATTGCGCATTCTTCTATTATTTGTATACCATCTGTTTACCTAACACACATTTTGTGACTTCCTTGGCGAATTTAGCCATTGCTATCATATTATGTAACCACACGTTTGTACTTGATCGGGATTGTTATGGGTAGCTGTAAATGGTCCATATTTACACTAAATTATCAAAATAACATCCGTGCAAAGTTACTAGTTTTGCAACAAAAAGTTCGCTTCGTACTCGTGTATGGGTGGGGGTCCTCGGGGGGGGGGGGGGGGGGGGGGGGGTGAAATGAAGCAGCGCTTGTTTTTCCTCGCTTCCGGTAATTCTCGTTGTCAAACATGGCACTGTACACGCCTTGTTCTAGCTGGGACACTCTACTGGGTGCCGTTTGTTCCATGGCCTGTGTTAACAAAACTAATAATTACCTTGCTGAAATCTTTTTAGGTGGTTATTTGACGTGTTTTCGTCTTATTGCGTACAAGTACACTGTAGCAGCGTACCCCCCGACTCAGTAGTTTGACGTGGCTGTCACGCAGTATCAGGCCTGTAACGTTACAGTTTGAACTATCACCGTTGGGCAGTGGGATACCCGTTTAACTGTTGATAGCTATAGCCTATACCGCAAGTTGTTAATCGGATGTTGTGACTAATTCCATGCTTCTGCCTTAACCGTTTCTCACTTTCTCTCTTTTGACAATGAAGCCACAGTGCAGTCATTATAGAAGTAGACCAAAAACCCTTCAAACTTTGTATCGATTTGCGCGCTACGCTAAGCTGCATAGCTCTACTGTGGCACGCCGGTACTTGCTTCCCTATTCATAGTAAAGTAAAGATAATGCAGTGTTTTCATTTCTACCCATGGAAGACAGAATATAATTTTTGTGTTATAGAAATCGCCCCGTGAGCCAACATTAGAAAGATTTTTTGCAATTTCCCCATGCACTTGCGGTCTGTATCCAACCATCTCCCCACCACCCTCTTTCTTTCTGACTCGATGCAATGATTTACATTTAGTCATTTAGCAGACGCTTTTGTCCAAAGCAACGTACAAGGGAGAGAACAGTCAAGCTAAGAACAATGATAGAGGCATGCAGTGTTCTTAGCGGTACAGTGCAGTTCAATGTACCTCTTTCTACATAACTAATGTCTCTCTCCTTCCCTCCCCATTTCTTGATGTATATCACTTCAGTCGAACGTAGCACAAAACTGTTAGGCTAGTGAACTGGGAAATATGGTGTTTTGAGGTTTTATTGTCTTTGATTATTTTTAATGCAAAAATATGTTTTAACAGTGTTAGCACCTGCAGTACAAGCCAGCGGAAAGGAGAAGCCATGAAAGAAGCTGTACAACATCCAGGAGAGGTGTACTACAATGTGGGAAGCGCTACGTTAGAGCAGGCGCATGATGACAATGGATCCAGAGTCCCTTCCAACGCAGAGGCCCAGGGCACTGCTGTTTTCAACCCAGAGAAAGGGCACCCAGGCCGGGGGCATTTCTCGCAGGGTGGCGCTATGAAATGGATGCACCAGGACGCTGTGCAGGCTCCTGGCTGGTCTCAAGCTGTTCCTAATATGTCTGGCTGGGGGCAGAACTTTAGCCCTTACCTGGCAGGCATGAGCGAGGCTCGGGGGCAGATGGTGTACCCCAAGCCGAACCATGATGGAGACGGGCTGCCCCTAGAGAAGCCGCCTCAGAGCTCCAGTGAGGCCTTCAAGGAGGCCCAGGCTCAGGCCCAAGCTCAAGCCCAGTCGAGAGGCCTGGAGTGGGATCAGCGTGCGACAACCGCCGCCATGCGTCATGCTCAACTCCAGGCCTTCCAGCAGGGTCACAAGCCTAGCGAGCTGCCGTGCCAGCCGCACACCATCCGTCCTGGCATGCAGGGCTCCATGCTGCAGCCGTTTCAGCTGGCTTTCGGTGCCACCAAGCAGCCCGTGCCCTCAACGTACTACCAGGTCTTCCCAGGAAACAACGCCGCACCTGGTATGCCTTACAGCGAGCAGCCCAAATCCCAGCACCAGTTGTTGCAGTTGCAGCAGCAGATGCAGCAACAACAGCAGCAGCAGCAGCAGCAGCAACACCGTCAGCTCCACCAGCAGCAGCATCACCAAATGCAGCATCACCAACAACAACAGGCAAGACATCAGCAGCAGCATCAAATGCAGCAGCATCATATGCAACAGCAACAACAAATGCACCAAATATATCAGCAGCAACAGCTGCATGAACAGCTGCATCAAATGCATCACTTGCAACAGCATCAAAAACAACAGCAACAACAACCAGTTCACTTACAGACATCGCCTCAACAGAACCCGTCCCAGCAGGAGACTATTCAGGCCCAGCCACATTCTCAGCCTCAGCCTCAGCCCCAGCCCCAGCAGCTAGACCCCCACCCTCTTCCCTACCAGTCCGACAGCCAGCCCTCCAGTGCCAGTCCACCGCCCCCCCAGCTTCACCAGCCCCAAACCCTGGAGCCCAGACTTGAAGAGCCTCTGTCAGATCCACCTGCCATGCCGGAGCTGAGTGCCCCTTCCAAGCCTGCCCTGGAAACCCAGGAGCTGCCACTTCTCCCCCGTCGCTCCAGACGGCTGTCCAAAGATGGGCTCTCGCCCACAGCAGCAGCGCCATCCTCCGTCCCCTGGAACCAGGCCAGCAGGGACCCCTCAGGAGCCCACAACAGAGGGGAGGGCATCCAGGGGCTGACTGGAGGGGTGATCCAGAGCACCCGGAGACGCAGGGCCTCCAAGGAGATCAACTTGGAGACGCTTGCCCAGAAGGCGTCGGAGATGGAGTCGCTTCCTGCAAAAGTCCTCAAGGTAAGAGTAACTGTATAACGTAGAGATGATGGGAGAATGTATGTTGTGTGAAGAATGTATGCATGTTTGTAGATTGTTCAGAGATGGTGCCGTATCTTTCTTGCAACCAACTCCCCAAAATGAATGATATTTTATGCATTTTCATTCAGAGGCTCAAAAATAATGCTTCTTTCAAAAGTATAGAAACAATGACAAATATAGCTGCAAGCAGCGATGGCGGTTTCCTCCTCCAGACATTGCGAACCAGGGAAAAATGTATTTTTGTGACAATTTGTCACTGTATAGAAAGATCCATGCTGCAGACTTGCCAATGGGATATTACATTTCAAATGCATTACTTTGAAGATCCTCAAGGGCCATGGCTTCAAGCTAAGAGTGAGAAGGGGTGTGGTCATCCCTACATTTCCTTAAATGTTGTGTGTGTGTGCTTGCGCGTGTCAAAGGAGCCTGAGCCTGTGTGTGTGTGTGTGTGTGTGAGTGTGTGTGTGTGAGTGTGTGTGTGAGTGTGAGTGTGAGTGTGAGTGTGAGTGTGAGTGTGTGTGAGAGAGAGAGAGAATATGGAGCACACACGTGCGGAGGAGCAGAGAGAGAGACCTACTGAAAATCACCCTAGAAATTAGCCAAGCATGCATGTTTCAAATATTCACCAAAAATCCACTTTTCATCTTATAGTCAACTTTTTTTCAGATTTGTGTACTTAACATTCTCAAGTGTCTTCACATGAACTTGTGATTGAATCAGAGTATCACTTTTTGACCTGTTGATGTGTAAAGCATTATTTTAGCGTTAACAATGTATCCAATTTGCTTTATATCAATAATTTTTTAAGATATGAAGTTGCATTTGCACATGGGAACATGTTGTAGTGTCTTCCAGTGACATATCAAGTTTGGTGTTGATTTCACAAAGATTTGCCAAGATATGACTTCACTTCCTGTTTGGCGACTTTTCAGCTGAATTTGAGTGGCTGTACCGGACAAACGGTTGTGACGATCAAAATTCTAAATCGTAACTTTTGTGAGGCTAGGTCTGAAGATCATCTCTGGTGATTTTGAAGAAGATTTGCCAAAAATTGTAGGAGGAGTAGGCTTTCAAAGGTTTTTGATAAAACCGGAAATAGCGGAAAATCTCTATAACCGGAAATTGACACCATGGGGTTGGTTTAATTCGTCTTGATCCAGGGAATCCAATGGTACCTCATTTTTGAAAATCGGTCATACGGTTCAAAAGTTGCGTGTGTTACAAAAGTCCAACTTTGACCTGTTGGTGGCGCTAGAGTGGTGTAATGAGAGCCATGAAACTTGGTGTGAATGAAGAAGGGACTGTCCTTAATGAGTGTGCCAAATTTCACAAAAAGTTACCATATGGTTCTATGGGCTGCCATTGACTCCCATGGCAGGTGAATAATAATACCTACGATAACAATAGGTTACCTCCTACCGGAGGAAACCTAATAATAAAGCCAGTTTGTGTTTTTTCAGCTCAAACTACATTTTGTGCATTGACCCAAAGCAAAGGTTTTGAGGATTCAAAACCAGCTCACAGAAGCCCTCTGCCCACTGATTATGTCAGTGATCCTATATCTGAGCGGTTGATGGTTTTACACAGAAGAAGTATAACATTGTAAACTAACACTGAACCGAACTGGTTGAGTAACATTGAACTCTCATGTGTGAGAAGGAGGTGTTTATTCGGTGGTCCCGAATGGCATTACATACTGGCATAGTGAAGTCCCTTCCTGTGAGACAAGAGCAGCATATTGTGCCATGGCTTCATGTTGACCAAACACCTATTGTGTCACTCTGCCTGTAGGCTGGCCACAAAGTCTTGTTCCCCCTCGGAGAGGAAGGCAGTGTTTCACTGTGAGACTTCCTCATGGTCTATAAACTTGTACATGTGAAACATGCAGACCTAGACATCAAAGAGATGCATTGTGGACAGCAAGCAGGCAGTCGTCATGAAATAAACACATACCCACACACATTTTATACACACCCTGGGACAAAGATGAAAAAGGTGTTTCAACCAGGCAAAAAAGAAAAATATAAAATTATCTGGTCTTTATTTTCAAAGATTTCAACCAATTATGATTCTACATGCATCTTTGAAAGACAAAAGTCCACTGATTCATTCCGATAGTATTTTCATGTAAATATTGCTGCTCTGCAGTATGACTTGTCTCTGTTATACTGAATGACGCTGTTCTGAATGAGCAGAGCTTCAATGTGTGTCTTGGGTCCCACGGCCAAGCCTCATAGCGTTCAACAAACATGTTAACCACTGTTTCTTGTGTATTTAATCAAAGATTTTAGTCAATAGTCCTTTCTAAAACACACTACACACTCATGGCTGCCTGAAGGAGAAAACTACCACACTATGCAATTGAACCTGTAAACAAACAATCAATAAAAGCTGTTCCACATCATTCTCCTTGCAGAAGCCTGGAGATGGATGAGCAAGGGTTTAGCCTTTCTTATAGCCAATTACATGAATCTGGCTACCCTTTACAAAATATATCTCACAATTCCTGTGAGTGGCGCATAGATAGAACGTTCCTTCAGCTGTGTCTGTCGAAGTGTCCTTGAGCAAGATACTGAACCCCCTAACTGCTCCCAATGTGCAGGTTGGCAACTTGGAAAGTAGCCTCTGCCATCGGCGTATGAATGGGTAGATGTCTGAGGCATTCAGCTGTACATCGCTATGAGTGCTCTATGACTAGAAAAGCGCTATATAAATGCAGTCCATTTACCATTTTCAGTTAGTAGCAGAACATGTGACTTCATATGACCTTTCTTTATAAGATTAGAGCATCTGTGAGAAATACAACTAATATCAACCTTCATTGTAAATACAGCTGATAACAAGTCTGTGTTTCTGAATGGCAGAATTTCTACTGCAGAACATTTTACTTGCACCTGCAGGTTCAGACATATCTAACAATAAAAATGATAACATTATTACATTTTTGGTGTTGTGTTAAATTACTGTTTTGGAACTAGAGATGTCTTTTAATAGTAAACTCACAAGAGATTTTTTAAATAGTGTAGAGATGTACTGACCTTGTTTCTGTGGTCGAGAGTCCTCAGGGAGGGTCTTGTGATGCCTGAAGCCACTTGATTTAATTTCAAAATAAGGGACTTTATCGTCGTCATATGAATGACAACTGAAGCTGCACATTTTAGTGACCAGTGTCCTAAGTAATATTGTATAAACCTTTTTACAAATAACTTGATAATGCAACAAACACTAAAAAGTGGAGTAATTTCATAGTGTTTTCACACCTATTAATAATTTTCTATAGGATTTAAAGATGTATTTTCTTTGACCCTATTCGCACACTCCCTCACACACACACACACACACACACACACACACACACTTTACCGATGCACTTTAATGGCCTCTGGGGTGGGTTCAGACCATAGAAGAGTCTTTGTAGCATGACTTCTCTGTGGTAAATTCATTGTTGATTAGCAGGTGTTAGGCAACAATGAGAACTACATTCTGACTGGCGTGCACAGACAGTGTTTTATTTTTACTCGTGTTTGCATTACAAGAAGACACACCCAGCAGTGAAACTACTTCTTTTTTTCTTCACTCATTCCTTAGCCAGGCCTGAATGCTTAGCTTCAATGATTGCATTGCAACTGAAAACACAATATCAACAGAGCAACTGAGAGGAGGGAGCTGCGCTGTGAGGAGAGGAGAGGGTGCTTTTTTCTGTTTTCTTCTGTCTGTGCATTTGGCTGTCAACCCTCAATCCATCCATCTGTTGCGTGCAGGCTATTTCTTTGTCCCTTTTCCCTGTCCCTGTTGCCCTCTGTATGCCTGTTCTGTCCTTGTCCTTGCCCTTGCGCTCATGTGAAACACCTCTCCAGCTGCAGGCCTGTGTGTGTGTGAGTGCCTATGGCCTCTGTAAACATGTGTGCGGGCAGCTGCAAGTCTGCACACCTCCACATTCCTGGAACCTCCCAAGGCTGTTCCCTGTTCGTGCAGCTCTGCAAGGCAGCCCCCCTCTCCTCCCCTCCGACTCCCCTGCGTTCTGTAAAACATGACACAAACCTGGTGCACCATGCAAATTAAGTCAAATGTGCAATTCTCTTTTTATTTTCAAAAACACACACTCAATAGATAACACAACTGTGTAGAAAGCTATTAACAGCAGTGTACATATTTTTGTCTAATTAACTACGCTGATGAGTAAGTGTCAAGTTCTTACTATTAGTCACTTAAATACCATAACTTGCTTTGCTTGTGCCTGATAAAGCAGTTGGTAGCATCCTGAGTTGTTGAAACAGGTGCAATGTGACTAAAAACTAGTCATTACAGAAATAAGGCTAAGGTACTGATCACTGAAAAACTGTAACTTGCTTTTGCGTTCATGTTTTACACAAGCAAAGAAGTACTATAGCTCGTACTTGTTAGCCTGTACTGTAGATGGAGCTGGTGCGACATGTTAAGACAAAAGACGCTAAAGATCAAAATGTACCTGATCCGTCCCAGCAGCAGGTGTTACGGGCTTGGGGAGTGGCATCAGTGTGGCCCAGATTTTAAACTGCATTCTTCTTTCTTGATCAGTGCAAGGATTGTCGGCTTGCCATGCATTTGTTGTTTCATGTCTCTTCTTTGCCTGATGCAGGTTCCTGTGTACTGCCCCGGGCAGAAATCTTTTTTTTTTATATATTTATATATACTAGTGCAGTGCCCGTAGGAATTCTGTAGTGTTAACAGACGTAGGTGTAGCTGTTGGGTAGTTTAATAGCAAGACATATTTGCACTCCACATAGGTACAGGTTACACTGAAGTATTATTGTGATGCATGTTTCCTTTTCATGTTTATTTGCGCGTATTTCGTGGACTCCATAGCAACAGATGGGAAAGCAATGAACAATCTGAAAGCCTCGGAGGCTTATCAATATTATCTACCATTTGTAGCGTTGTAGTACTCCACTCTTGCGTTGTGATTTGATTGGCACCCAGCCGTTTATTCATACACTCTGACAGGTTTAATGAACACAGAGCAAAGGCGATCACACACAGTATCTTCGGAATGACAGCCTCTCCCAGCCAGGGTAAATGCAGACTGAGGTTTATAATATTGCAATAATGAGAAAACAAAGTACACAGGAATTATAACAGATACATCGGGACACTAATACATCGTAAAACCTCTCTCATTGCGTCAATAGATGCATGCCATGAACACATGGTCACTGGTCTAGGCTAACCGGCAACGTTGAATAGAAAGCTAACTCTTATACAAATACATCAAACTACAATATACTACTACATGGTAATGAGAGTTGGTTACATGCCAGGCCCATACGCATCAGCTGGGGTAACATCCATGACGACGACTGTTCTATGACTATGACATAATTCACATCGCTAAAATTCATGCATTTTGCATATGCCATGAATAAGTGCTGTAATCACAGTTACATTTCAACCATGCTTACGAAATGAGTTTGCCAAGTTTAAGTCAAATAAGTGCGGAAATGTACTGTAAAAATACGCTATACTAATATATCCCAACACTATGAATATTTTGATGGATTACTTTTCCCTGTCTGTTAGATGACAACTCTAGACATTACTTTGAAACTTAGTATAAAGAAACTCTAGACATTACTTTGAAACTTAATATAAAGAAGCTTATATAAACGAATAGATAAAATCAATCACTGTCTTAAGATTACCTGAGCAAAAGTCTGTATTTGTTCACCAAGAAGAATTTTAATGCGGACCTCCTTAACGCTATTCTGAACTTTGAGTGAAGGCAGGATAGTTTTAATACCGCTAATATTGTTTGTGACGTCATTTGTGACGTCATTTCGGTGCTACGGGAGAGGATAACCCATTAGTCCCTACGGGAAACGGTAAAATACAAATATCTCGAAAACTATAAATTCAAAAATCTTCAAAATCAAGGATGCACAGGTTCATGACATGCGTAAGCTACATGCAAAATCTCATAACTAACGGAACTACCGTCAGTGAGGAACGCCCTAGACAGACAGACACACAGAGTTCCTGGATTTATAGATAGATACTTTTTTCCTGGTGGCAGATTACCTATTTTTGTGTGTGTGTGTGTTTGTGTGTGTGTGCTTTGGTCATGTCATTGACTGGCCATCTCCTTTATTGAATTCATAACCCTCCTACTCCTACTTTCATCTCCAGTCTCTCTCATCCTCTCTTTCTGTCCAATCGACTCAATCCTTCTCTCTCTTACTTTCGTTCCTCCACTCTGTCACAGGCTCTTACTTATTTATCTCACATACATCTGTCTTTCACTGTCCCCTTTTCTGTGCGGTCATCACCCCCTCTCTTCCTATTTGTCATTCCCTTCCTTTCTGCTTGTTCACCTCCCTTCTTATGACAAGAAATAGCTTAACTGGCATCCGTACTGTTACAGTGTAGCATAGCGATTCTGTATCACTGAGATGAGACCGATCTCTTCCCCACAGTCAGATGAAGGTGCCCCAGGCAGGCAGAGTGTGGGAGGGGGCATGGTGCCGCTGGTCATCCCAGTCTCGGTGCCTGTCCATCAGGATCCTGCTCAGGGGGAGACGGGGCCCGGATGGTCCCACGGTCGGGCACAGGAGACGGCAGGGCACCACTACCCCACCAAACACACACCCTCTGTCATTGTGGCTCGGCGTCGGTCACTGAAGAACCCAGCGCCTGGCGGCCTCGTACAGGTGAGAGGAGATTGGGAGCAAATGCAATGCTTTGCAATCTTATATAATCTGATAAAGCTTATAAAATATGAGTAAATTGGTCTGTTTTTTTTTTATTAAAGTAGATGGTGAGTTGGCTTCTGGGTACAGTGTGTTGGGTAAAAAATACCTTGATAATGTAACCTTTGACCATAACCTTTGACAAAATGTTCTTGGAACATGTATCACTTCTTAGCTATCTTCTGAATTCCAAGTATGCGTAGAACCTGAGTAGGTGAACTAAGATATCCCATTTTCCAAAAATAAATGGAAAGAACTTCTGTGCCGTTATCACTCAAAGAAGTGACCATTACAGTCATATACTTTCTCATTGTCTTCATTTTCATGCATACTCACAAAAGCCTCACCACACTGTCTCTTTGTCCGCCCTCCTGTGCAGAACGAGGCGAAGGATGACGACGGGCCCAAGTCGAAGCGGCGCCCGCGGCCAGAGCCTCTCTTCATCCCGCCACCCAAGGTCAGCAACTTCATCGTGCCGTCCGTCTACTCCAGCATCACGCCCTACCAGAGCCACCTGCGCTCTCCCGTGCGCCTGCCAGACCACCCGCTGGCGCTACCGCCCTACACGCCACCGCCCATCCTGTCGCCGGTGCGCGAGGGCTCCGGCCTCTACTTCTCCACCTTCCTTTCCTCTATGGCAGCCGGCTCGCAAGTGCTCCCGCCGCCTGCCACGCCCAAGTCGGCCACTCGCAGCCTCCTGCGCTCCGGTAAGTGATGTTTTAGTGGTGCTCTCTTCGTGTGGCAGTTAGCCTCTTTGTTCTTAAGTGTGTGTGGGTGTGGGTGTGTTTTGGATAGGCAGTCCTTCTGTTTTTGTTTGACTTCAATCTCCCTGGCTTACAACATTCTTCCCCTTATTTTTCATAGTATATGTGTGTGTGTGAGAGAGAGACTACGTGTGCTTTTTTTTTTTTGTTCTCCTCCTGACTACCTGTCCTTTTTATAAAGCTATAGGCTTTGTATGCTTTGGAGTTTGCACCCTGTCTCTCTTTCATCTCTGGGTCTGTCTGTCTTTCTCTCCTGGCAGAACTGTTGTCTTTCCCATATCTCCACTTCTCCAATGTCCTCCCTGTCTTTCAGTTTATTTATCAGTGTGTTTGTTTCCCCCTGCCTGGATTTGCCTGTCTCTCTGTCTGCTAGATGTGTCAGTGTGCGTCTGCTGGACGTTAATCCCCAGGGCACAGACTGGGTCAGAGGCTGCTCACAGACAGATACCAGTCACATGAATCTTATCTTCACTGAACTCTCTCTCTCTCTCCCTGTCTCCTTCTCTGACCTTCTTCCTCTCCCTCTGTCTCTGTCTCTGTCTCTCTCTCTCTTTCTCTCTCTCTGACCTTCTTCCTCTCCCTCTCCCTCTCTCTCTCTACCTCCTTCTCTCACTCTTTTTCTCTATCTCCCCCTCTCTGACCCTATTCCCCTCTCTCTCCCCCTCTCTCTGCTCTGGCTGTATTTCAGGCAGTTCAGACATCACCCCCCCTGTGCTCCCCCCATTCGGAGAGGCCACACCTGTCAGCCTAGAGCCGTAAGTAACAACAACAACGGTCCTCAACCCCCCCCCCCCCCCCCCCTCACCCCCTCACACATAAAACACATACATAAACACAGAGACAAACACAGGGCCCTTGAACAACTGTCAGCAGCTTTTACTGCCCCACAACCCTACCCTACCCTACCCCTTAAGCAAAAGAGGAGGCAGCATCAGGTTTTAATGTAGCACAACTACACATGTGAAGCATGGTGACTCACTCTGACTTTCCACAGCTCTCTCTCTGGCTATTACACACTCTCCACTCACTCCACAGATTGACACACACACACACACACTTCCTCTTGCCGTGTTTCTCAGACTAAATCGGTTATGTTGATTTCTATCTCACACAATACTTCTATCTCATAAAATTGTGAATATTTGTCTGATTTATTGTAAACATCTTTCTCTTTCATTCTGTCTTGCCTGGTTACCTTATCTCAACACTGGCACACATGGACACTGAAACCCTTACTCATCCTCCAAAACACGCACTCACGGACACATACACACTAACACACACACACACCTACACTCTCTCTCTATCTCTCTCTTAGGCGCATCAATATTGGCCTTAAGTATCAGGCAGAGATTCCAGAAATCCAGGATCGCTCCAGGGCCCACCAGGACCCGCACAAGGCCAATCTGCTGTGGGTCCCACTCCAGGTATCCCCATCCAGCCGGGACCAAGACGAACAAGGTGAGACTGAGGTCAACGTCGTGACCCTCAAAGTAACTGTAAGGTCAGGCAACGTGTAAGTGGGGGAATAGACCTTAAACTCTAGTGATTGTTTCTTAGGCCCAAATCAGAGTGCTGCTTTTGATTAAGGAGTTCTGCATGACATTTTTATTGTGCTGTTCAGGATTGGGGTTAAGAGGACTGAGGATGTGTCTTAAACTTGGAAATGACCAAAGGATTAGAAAAATCTAATATTTCAAAATGAATTACTTTTGAGGTCAAAAAATTGTGACCAGATGTTATGGCATAAACCTTAAAACGTTGTGAATCGTTTGTTGCATCAATCAAAATTGTATTTCAACGGCCAAAGAGATTATGAGCCACTCCTGTTTTTTATTGCTAGTAGTTATTGATCAGGTTAAAATAAAAGTAGAAAAACTGTTAAGGCATGAAAAAACCTTGTAAGATAACATTTAGGATTCAATATTACCCTGAAGTAGCACTTACCTTTCATCTGGAGATAAAATCATTTTAATTCAGAGTTTAAAGTCTAGAAGTTTGGTTCTATTTGAATCAATGGTTCAGAAAGTTATTTTAAAATCCATGTCTGTGAAAGTGCGTTCTGAGGTAAAAAGAAAAGCGTTTA
Organism: Sprattus sprattus; assembly: GCF_963457725.1. NCBI lineage: Eukaryota > Metazoa > Chordata > Actinopteri > Clupeiformes > Clupeidae > Sprattus > Sprattus sprattus. The sequence continues at coordinate 17,345,334 of NC_137921.1, read as the reverse complement.
AATTAATAAATACATTAATAACAAAAACATTTTTTAAAGTATAATATTTTTTAATGTTCAATCAAGTATATCAGATAAGGCAACTTTTACAAAATATTCTAGAGAAGAAATAAACTATTTACATTACATGCAATCTTCCTGTCTAATCAAACTCCTGTGAAGTCCAAGACCCTTTTCTTAGGTGTTTAAAGCCCTTCACAAGTTGGGAGCCTTTGTTATTTACAACCTTCTTTCGAACATTATTGCCCTGTAAAAGATTAACATGCACATTACAAGACTTCCTGGAATCTCCAGTGCATGTACATGCTAAAAGTTTCAGCCATAGCTTTGGTAAGCCAGTAGGCTCTGGCCTTCACTCGGCTTTTGAGCTGCACATTGCTAGGTGGGAGGCGAGAGTGGTGCACTGCATAGGGATGGCAGCAGCAGCCAACAGGCATTTGGTTTAATCCAAGCAAAAACTTCCCCCTGAGCCAGTAACAATAATATATACAGTAACAATAACAGTGGAAGTTGATGAGCAGCAATGGAAGTGCCTCATGACCATCTGTCCTGGCTCTGTACGGATCTGATGGAGCATTGTTTGTTTTCTTAAACCTATTCATGCAAGCATAGACACACGAACACACAGAAACCTGCTCTCTTCTGCTCTCTAGTGGACGACCTGATGAGCTTGGCCTGCTCCAGCGTGCTGAAAGGAGGAGGGACCAATCAGGAGCTGGCACTGCACTGCCTGCATGAGTGTCGGGGTGATGTCATGGTGAGCAGACCCCACTGCCCTGCAGTTTCTTCTTTTCTTTTTTGTTACTTCCTGTTTATTTCTCTCTGTTTCTCTCTGTTTCTCACATACACTCTCTCTTTCACACCCATACACACACACACACACACACACACACACACATACATTCATTTGATCTCTCTGACTCAGGTCATACATACATCAGTTAGTGAAGGTGCTTTCCCATGCAGCAGACTGGTTTTCAAGGGACTTCAGCCTTTAGTCATTTTGCATATGACCTCACACACAGAGTGATTTACAAGACCATCCATGTGGTTCCATAGAAGACAAACTTCCTTGTTCAGTTACCTTGTCAGCAATGTTTGTCTTTCCTCTGTAACAGAGTGTCTTATGTTCAGCAGTTTACGTACTGTTCAGTACATTTGTTTATGCTGTCCTCCTTAGCAGCTGACAGTGCAAGTAATGCAGGCTCATTACAGAGTAGAGGGGACATTAGTCACTCATTTTATTGTAAACGTCTTATTCTGGCATGAAGGTATGAAAAGTAAAGCAACCCATAGTGGTTATTGTGACCACATACACTTGTTTGTCAGTGACCAGTGAGTTTTGTTACCACCACCACCACCACCACCACCACCACCACCATCATCATCATCATCGTTGCTGTTGTGCCTTTCCCTCAGGAAACACTTGCCATGCTGTTGCTGAAGTGCCCCATGTTTCCTGAAGGCCATCCTTTAGCAGACTACCACTACTCAGGTGAGGGTTCGCACCACATTCCTACAGGCTGGGTAGGGACAGGTCACAGGTCACGACACTGGAGTAGTTTCTTAATCTGCCACATCAGTACAGTATGTAGTGCTAGTCACAATTAACGACTCCTTTTGGTGAAGCATATGGGATTGTATTTAGTATTGAATTATAATTTTTGGTGTATAAACATTGGTGTATTTGCTTGCAGGCACACACACACACACACAGAGACTCACACATACACACCCACACACCCACACACACATACATACACATACATACACACACACACAGAGACAAACAGACATCTCCATAATATGTGTCCACATCTGTCCCCAGGCTCAGGTAGCTGGAGTCAGGAGGAGAAGCGCTACTTCAATAAGGGCATTTCAGCCTACAGGAAGGACTTCTTCATGGTGCAGAAAGTGGTTAGTAGACAGCTATTAACTGTTTGTTCTCATTATATATATATATATATACAGTACTGTGCAAAAGTTTTAGGCAGGTGTGAAAAAATGCTATGAACTAAGAATGCTTTGAAAAATGTAAACAATAAATGTTTATTTTGTATCCATTTACATGATAAGACTGAGCACAGCAACAAGACACAACGTAGTTATACTGCATCAGCAGGGTCTCTCCCAGACAAAGATTTCAAAGCAGACAGGGGTTTCAAAATGTGCAGTTCAAGCTCTTTTGAAGAAGACGTTGAGGATCGTAGACGCAGTGGTCAGCCAAGGAAACTCAATGCAGCTGATGAAAAACACATCAAGCTTATTTACCTTCGAAATCGGAAGATTTCAAGCAGTGGCATCAGCTCAGAACTGGCAGAAACCAGTGGTACCCAGGTACAGACATTTACTGTCCGGGGAAGTCTGGCCAGAAGTGGTCTTCATGGAAGAGTTGCAGTCAAAAAGCTCTACCCCGACAAGGAAACAAGGCCAAGTGACTGAACTAAGCACGAAAACATAGAAACTGGGGTGCAGAAACATGGCAGAAGGTGCTCTGGACTGATAAGTCAAAATTAGAAATATTTGGCTGTAGAAGAAGGCAGTTTGTTCGCCGAAGGGCTGGAGAGAGGTACAATAATGAGTGTCTGCAGGCAACAGGGAAGCATGGAAGAGGTTCCTTTCCAGTTTGGGGCTGCATTTCTGCAAGTGGAGTTGGAGATTTGGTCAGGATGAATGGTGTCCTCAATGCTGAGAAATACAGGCAGATACTAATCCATCATGCAATACCATCAGGGAGGCGTATGATTGGCACCAAATGTATTCTGCAGCAGGAACATAACCCCAAACATACAGCCAATGTCATTAACAACTATCTTCAGCTTAAAGAAGAACAGAGAGTCCTGCAAGTGATGGTATGACCCCCACAGAGCCCTGATCTCTACATCATCGAGTCTGTCTGGGTTTACATGAAGAGACAGGAGAATTTTAGGAAGCCTACATCCACAGAAGATCTGTGGTTAGTTCTCCAAGATGTTTGGAACAATTTACCAGCCGAGTTCCTTCAAAAACTGTGCGCAAGTGTATCTGGAAGAATTGATGCTATTTTGAAGGCAAAGGGTGTTCACACCAAATATTGATTTAATTTAGAATTTTCTTCTGTTCCTTCACTGCATTTTGTTAATTTATGAAGAATTGATGAAAATAAACTGTTAACACTTCCATTTTTGAAAGCATTCTTAGTTTACAGCATTTTTTCACACCTGCCTAAAACTTTTGCACAGTACTGTATATATATATATCTGTTTGCTTATTGTAATGATCTGTATGTGTGCGAGTAGATTTTTGTAGGTTCCTTTAGATTTACGCATGTGTATCATTGCCATCTGTGCATGTGTTTTATTTTGTGTATGTGTGTACTAATTCAGTGTGTGTGTGTGTGTGTGTGTGTGTGTGTGTGTGTGTGTGTGTGTGTGTGTGTGTGTGTGTGTGTGTGTGTGTGTGTGTGTGTGTGTGTGTGTTCCTCACAGGTGCGGACGAAAACAGTGGCCCAATGTGTAGAGTTCTACTACACCTACAAGAAGCAGGTGAAAATCACTCGTAGCGGAGTTCTCACATATGGCCCCCCAGACCCTGAGGAACGTAACGCAGAGGTCAGAAATCAAATTCACATTAAACGCCCCCACTTCTACACAAGCTGTTTGTGGGGTCTTATTGTTTGTTTTATTTTTATTTATTTTTAAGTCTCAGCTAACTGTGGGAATAATTTAAATGGTATGTGCTGTTGAATGATTTAAAACGTAACTGTCTGCTAAGATGAGACACACACACACACACACACACACACACGCTCTCCCTTTCATTTGGACTCCTAAGATCTCATTTTGGACCTTGAAAGAGTCAGAACTGAACCACAGTCGACCATGGGCGCCGCGCACACACGTTGAATTAGTTCATACACTACACAAGTGTGTGTGAGAGCCACTGTGTGCAGATAGCTTAGAGCAGGGGAGTCCACTGGCCGACGGGCTGTGGTGGGCTCTAAAAAAAACTCTGTGCACGTGTCCACACTACGGCGCGTTGAGCACTTTCTTTTTGCTTAATGCTGTTCAATTAGTTTCCAGCTGTGTCTGGATCAATACCTATTTTAAAGTTGTGTTTCACATACTTTCTCATTTGTGGAATTAGATTTAAATGGATTAGAAGCTCCCTGGGTATTTATGTGCAGCAGAATCTTGGCTGAGAATAAAACTAGCTTTGTTTTGATATTGATTTACTATGTAAGTATCCTAATCCTAATAAAGTTTGGCACGTAGGTGTTTTGGTAAAATAATTGAATGTATACACTAGACAGCATTGCCTTTATGATAAATAGAATGTAGTGGAGGGGATTCAAGCAGTTGTGTTGACTAGAAGAATACAGATAAGTAGCTTATCGAGTATCTTGTCCTCCCTGAAATGTTTTCCTTAACGCACAAGGACGAGATCTTTCATTCTTGCATACTTCTACTTACTCGTAATCCTTGCATTCTATATCTGACAAGTTTATATGCCAGCCAAAAATAGTTCCTTCATTGTGAAGTTCTCTGTTTAAGTTCAAGGAAATGCTGCAGGAGGGCCCACCACCATTTGGTTCTTAAAACTCTAGTGAAAGTGAAAACTCTAAATTAGTGAAAGTCATTTTAAAGGTTATGTCAAGGGAATGTTGAAATTATGTAAAAATGAAATGCACTGCTGAACTATATCTGAGAATAATGATAACCACATACATAAATAATTAGCACTGTCCCCAGAACAAGGTTACTGAGCATCCCTTAAACACACACAGTTTCTTGTGTTTTATTTTGTCCATTGCTTGTCCCTCGTCTGTCAACACAGAACATCCCCAGATGTCATGCTGCCGAGGAAGCTCAGGACAGCAAGACCTGGCATGAGTCACATGAGCTGACAGGAGAGTCGGGGCAACATAAAGGGACTCAGAACCTCCATAACTATGTCAACGTGAGTGACATAATAATAATTGTCAGATTTTAAGCTGACAGACTTTAGGTCCCCACAGCATGATCGTATTTTTTAGAGTGAGTGGTGCAGTTGAATATTTCGTGCTGACATAGAGAAGCTATATTTATATTTGAAATGTCAACAATTTATAAGGGCTTGGACTTGCCAATGCAAGAGGATCGTTAATGATCTGAGCTTCCTTCTTATTCAGTTTAAGTTAAAAAGTCATAGAATGCCACTATACAGTCTCATAGTAATGTTTTACTTATTCACTCAAATTCCCTCTGAAAATGTTCGCCACAATATGTTTTACATGTTGTACATTTATTAAGTAAGTGACCAGTATAACAAAGAGCTCATATCCAGCTGCATATCCCAAAACCAACCCCAGCTGTGTTTGAAGCTCTGGTATAGTCATGAGTGTAATTCATATGACATAACTGAATGAGCTGTGATTCATGTCCCCTGGTAACTGTAGATGGGGGCAGAGTCTGTGATAAAGTTGGAGAGGGATGACAGGCAGGGGGAGGAGAGGCCACCATCAGCACCACCCCCTCAGGCTCCACCCAGCAGTGTGCCCAGGAAGCCTCGCTCGGAACCTACAGGGAAGAAGAGTAAACCGCCTGCAAAGCCTTCGCAGGAACCGGAGGGAGAGTTCCCCTGTAAAAAATGCGGCAGGTGTGTGTGTGTGTGTGTGTGTGTGTGTGTGTGTGTGTGCATGCATGCGCACATACATATGTGCAGTTAGTATGTGTGTAATGGTTTGTGTATATTTTGTGTGAGTGTCAGACAGGCGGTAAAGTCAAAGAAAGAAAGCTCTAGATGTATAGCGCCACATTAAATTAGTATTGTCCATAATGCACAGACACAAAGAGCACTCACTGGCCCATACTGCATGTTTTGGAACAAATGCCATGACAACCACCTCAGTATAAAAGTGGTGTGTAATTGGTTTCGAAAATATTTTTTGTGGCTAGTAGTAAGTCATTTGGTGCCGAGCCAAATGACTATTTCACACACTGACTTCTGTCATTTGCCCTTTGACCCTCAGGATCTTTTACAAGGTGAAGAGCCGCAGTGCCCACATGAAAAGCCACTCTGAGCAGGAGAAAAAGGCAGCAGCCCTGCGCCTACGCGAGGAAGAGGAGCGTGCCGCCGCAGCAGCAGCTTTGGCAGCGGCAGAGTTGGCACGTAAACGGGCAGGCGAGGCAGCGGCAGCGGTAGCGGCACAGAATGGAGAAGGGGAGGAAGATGAGGCTGAGGACGACGAGGAGAAAGGGGAGAGGAGAGGAAGGAGGAGGGAGCAGGTGGACAACAGCAGCGCTGGGGAGTCGTCAGAGACGGCTGAGGATGAGAATGATGAAGACTGGCAATGAGGGAGGAAGAGGCGAGAAGAGACAGGGCACACAGAGAGGATAAAAAAAAATGAATGCAGAGGAAGCAAAGGACCGAGTAAGACAGCCAGACCTTCACTGATATTCCCTCTCACCCCATCTCTCTGCCTTTTAAAACTGCCCATGAGCACTGACTTGGACTTCAGGATGGGGTTGGTGAAACTCACTTGCCCATAAGGCTCTACCCAACAAGGGCTCATAGGACTGGGGATACATCTGTCCCTCTTGTTCGCCTTTGAAGCCCAATTGCAGACCATCTTTGCCTTTCAGTCTGTAGCCTTCACATCACTGAACAGAAAGTCATATTGAATGAGACAATAAATATCAAGGACTTTTGTACTCCGACAGTACTAGCCACCAAACTGTGTGCCTTGTCTATTTTATATGTATGTTTTTTTGTTGTTGTTGTTGTTGTTGTTTTTATTTTACTAGACAATCTCTATTTGGTATCGTTTCTGTTTTTTGTTTGTCTGCACTCCATAGGATTCAAACAAACGGGTTAAACTGACTTTCTGCTGTTCACATGTTTAATTTGAGGAGTCACCATATATAGCACGTCTGTTTACACACGTCCAGATACTCTACACATTGTCTTGTAGAGTACTTTGGAGGCCGGTTGAGATCTGCTTTCAGTCTTCCTGTTGTTTTGAGTTGTTTGGTGGTTATTTTTTTGGTGTTTTTGTTTTTGTTTTGTTTGTTTGTTGTTGCTGTTGTTGTTTGATGAGGTTAGGGCCTCAGCATGTTTCCTTCGTCCAAACGAGACTGCCAAAGTTGTTCTGATATCTAGGGGCATTTGAGTTTGTTCATTTAACTGTTCACTGTTATTGACAGATGAAATGATGCAATGAATTTTAGCTCGTTAGAGAGTTAAGGAAGAATGTGCTGGTACTGAAAGTGTTCACGTGTGTGTGTGCTTGTGTGTGTGTGTTTGCATGTCCTCAGGAACATAACAATGTCCGATATCGTCAAAGCAACTGTTGAGTGTTTTTCGTTTTTTATTCTTAGTTTGAACTAAAAAAAAAAAAAGAAACACCAACTCTTTGTGCACATGGTTAGATTCATATTTAACAGTTTTTAAACTCTAAAAAAAAAATATATGCTTATTCTATATGATTAAGGGACCTTGAAATGAATGTGTTTTTGACTATGAATTGTATATATGGTGTAAATTGATATATTTTAACATCCTCTATATTGTCAGAGGGCGTGAGATCAAATTGACTTTTTTCTGTTTCTTTTTTTTTTTTTTTTAAGAAAAACAAATGCTATTAATCGCTTGTATAATCAACAAAGAACTGCTTCTTGGATAGTGTTGTGCATTTTGATTAAAAGTCATTATCTACACTAGTGTTCTTGTGTCTTCAAGGCTCAGTCATCAACATGAACATTAGTGTCTCTAATGGACTTCTGTCAAAGTTTACACTGAATAAGGTTTCATTTAGATTTGTTCCTTTCCATATAGGTACAGGTCATAACATTATGTGACTGAATCTGATCTGATCTGGGGTGGAGGCGTAGGGGTGACACTGAGTTGTTAGTCCTGCTTAGCATGTCATAGCTGTCAACTCTTGTTTCCTCTGAAACTGATTTACACTTGAAATGACCAGTAGGGGGCGACAGAACTGTAATTTTGTCCTATGAACTGAATTGTAGCAGCAGGTATTTGGCAGATATGCACTAACATGAGAGAAACTCTCATGGAACTGATTGCAGGTCTAAACAAGGGCCTCATAATGACATCGACGCTGTCATATTTTGCAGTCTTTAAAACGTTTGTTTTATAGAGAGCATGTGGCCACAATCCATAAACCTAAGGAGAGGGGTTGTTGCAAAACTGCGCCCTAGCCCTCTCTGGGCTTATATATATATAAATATATATATATATATATATATATATATATATATATATATTTTGTCCTGTAAAAACTTGTGGGAGACAGTGGGTGGGTAGGTGTTCTTCTAAACTGCTTACACATCCCTGGCACTGACACCACCTTGACAGCAAAGCACTTTTGGTAATTGTGAGGCAAGGGGTAGATTATGGGCATTAAAAACAGCACTGCATTTTACTACTAATCACTGGCACTCTTTGCACTGACAGATCCACTTTCTGGGTCCATTGCCGCAGTGAGGAGACGGTGGTGGGAGGTTGGAGGCGGGGAGAGTCCTTGCCAAGTCTACCCCAGTTGTGCCAGCAACCACTCAGATATTTGAGCGCAAAAAAATGCCAGACTGCTTCCTTAGCGCATGTAGTTTAGAGCACATGCTGCGTGTCATCTCATGTCTGACAGTAGTAGGGAGACCATATTTGAGTTTGTGAAAAAGAGGACACTTGTCGCAGGGGAGGGGGCGTGGTAGTGTAAAGCATACACATGACCCCGCCCCCTCCCCCCCTGTGACAAAGTTTTGACATATTTTTCACATGCAGCTGACCCCGCCCCTCCCCTGCAATGACATTTTGACATCTTCAACCAAATATTCGAATAAGGCAAAATCCCAGACAATTTTGGAATCCCTGCCGGACGCCTTTTTTAGGTCTCGAAAAGAGGACATGTCCAGGTTAAAGAGGACGTCTGGTCACCCTAGACAGTAGGGCATGATGTTTGTTATGCTGCAGATTTTGTTTCACACACCACCCCCAACCTCAGTTCTGATATCATAATTCAATCTTTATGTCCACACAGGCTCCCCCAATCCCAGGACTAGGACTCATCCCTGGAGATTGAGGGGCCGTGTCAGGATCAACCACAGGACTAGGACTCATCCCTGGAGCTTAAAGGACCTTCTCTGGATCAACCACAGGACTAGGACTCATCCCTGGAGCTTAAAGGACCTTCTCTGGATCAACCACAGGACTAGGACTCATCCCTGGAGCTTAAAGGACCTTCTCTGGATCAACCACAGGACTAGGACTCATCCCTGGAGCTTAAAGGACCTTCTCTGGATCAATCACAGGACTAGGACTCATCCCTGGAGCTTAAAGGACCTTCTCTGGATCAACCACAGGACTAGGACTCATCCCTGGAGCTTAAAGGACCGTCTCTGTATCAACCACAGGACTAGGACTCATCCCTGGAGCTTAAAGGACCTTCTCTGGATCAACCACAGGACTAGGACTCATCCCTGGAGCTTAAAGGACCGTCTCTGTATCAACCACAGGACTAGGACTCATCCCTGGAGCTTAAAGGACCGTCTCTGTATCAACCACAGGACTAGGACTCATCCCTGGAGCTTAAAGGACCGTCTCTGGATCAACTGCAGGCTTCACACTAGCTTTAGCATACTGACTCTGACTAGCATATTGACTGCGTCTATCATCCCGGTGGTTGTCCCTTATTCAGCATTATTCTGTACCCTTAGCCTCCAAATGAGGCGTCTTCACTCAACACGGCCGTTGCTGGCTTTATAATGGACCCTTACTGACAAGATGGATTGGAGCAGGGAATAGAGTGTTTGAGTGCTCCCACAGGGAGTCTGCAAGCACATGTCTGCCTGGGACTCAAGCAAAGACAGCAAGGGCTAAGTGGGGATCGAGTGTCATCACTGGCAGGCTGTGGGATGCTAATGTCCCTCCATTAAAGGGAGGTAGCATGCATCTTAGAGATGGGGGCAACAGATGATTGAAGGAGGAATAAAAGCATGCTGGGGGAAAACATCTTGGGGTTGAAGTGTTCAGTAGATAGACTGATGGGAACCTAATGGAAGTCCATGGCCTTCTAGAGGTTCAATTACCCAGGACAAATGTAGATGACCCTGAACCAAACAGCACCTGAGTCAATGTCAACTTAGATGGCTGTTTAAAATGCTAAACGCTAATGGATTATTAGCTGCCATCAAACTTATTTAGCAGCACTGTATAAGGGGAGTATAGGACATGTCAAGTTCTATATAGGGAGTAGGGAAACATTTTATAATTAAAAGACCAATTACATGAGGATGTTGCCATATTGTTTTACCCTAAAGCAATTACCAAATTTGCTCCATCAGTTTCTTATGTCTTACTACAGTGCTCTTCATTCAGAGCTGTTTTCTTGGCTTTTGCCACCTGGTTCATTTTCTGGCATCAAAGCTGTTTTAAATACGCGGCACTCTTATATGTTTTGCAGACCATTAGTCATTAGTGGGCTCCAATGATTGATGTTCCAATGATTGATTCCTTGTTGATCAATCAAATGTCAGTAGCCTATATACGCTGATATTTTAGCCACACCAATGCTCGTAACCTAGTAACAGCCTTCATGGTACATTGTGCACATAATACAACATTTACCTCTACGTTCTACATTGAATAAAAGAAAACACATTTAATTCACAACTACAGTACATCACTACAAACAGGACAGCTGAAATCAAATCTTGTTCAAATCATGAAACATTTCAGTTCAGGTCTACAACATCGGCATAAGTACATTTCACCCTGCCGGATCCTTGGCACAACAGGCCTGGTGATCCACTACTATCTGTGGTGTCCTCTTCTGTATATGTAAATTTGCATTTATCAAAACAGCCTCCAACACCAAGATTATTGTCCTGTAGACAATTGTCGTGGCTCTGATGTGGTCAGTCTATTTCTGTGATAAACTGCTGATAAAGTTCATACTAATGGCAACCCAGATCAGCTCTACAGTAACAGCTAGGCCTCCTGCCCTACACTGTGGATAACTGTCTCATGTATACACGGATCTTGATATTATTATGTAGGGAAAGCGAATAGCAGAGGCTGTGTGTGTTTTGCAGCCATGCACCTGGCCGCTGTCCATGGTGCTGACAGCTTAATGACAGTAATCATGATTCTAGAAGCCTTCCTGGCTCAGATGGCATAATTGTTTTTTTTACATCTTTTATCTAGGGATAAGACTTTGTATCTTTTGTTTAAGGATAAGATATCATTGTACTGTAACTGGAGAGTAAAAGAAGAAAATCAGCTTCCCAAAACGTTCATAGCACACATACTTGAGCACACGTACACACACACACACACACACACACACACACACACACACACACACACAAACACATCTACACACAGGTTTCCATATTGCTGCTTGTTTGCAAGCAAATTCACACATACACACACACACACTCACATAGGTTTCCATGTGGCAACCTGGTTGCAAGCACACACACACACACACACACACACACACACAAACAACTGGGCAACTGAATTGCAGCCGTCAGGATACTGTCTCTGTCAGCAGTTATAACTCAGTCTCAATGCAAATGATGCAAACAGGTCGATCCATCAAGCTCTCTGAGTCACAGATGCTTACAGAGCCCCAATGGCAGCCAGAGTGGATGTGTGAGCTGTCAGGGAGAACGACGAGGAAAGGAGGGAGAGGGAGAGGGAGAGAGTCCCTCCACACCCCTCTACCCCTCCTCCCAGTGCGCTGGAGAGGAGCACTTTAAGTGAAGGAGTGCTACTTGCCCTCGGGGACAACGGCCCATAAAATGCTAAATGTGTTTTTAAAGTGACACATGACTCAGCCTGCGATCCGCATTGTGGATGGACTTATATTAATTTATACTGTTGACGCCCATGTGTAGATTAGGGCTATGCAGATGATTCCCCTTTAGCACAAGTTTTAAATGTGCCTTTTAATAAGTAGCAAGGAGTGGATTAAGAGTTGTGCTTCTCTTAATTCTAGGAGCTTTTAAGAGCTTTTTGTTTATGTCTGTTGGCTTCTTTACGTTGTTGTTGTTGTCGCTGTCTGTAAATGGCCATTTGCCTGGTGCTCATTCCTCACATGTCCAGGTGACCCATAAACTAGGCTCAAATTGATTTAGGTCCAATCTGCAGCATAAGCCGTAACACATATATTATATCTTGACAGAGGACCAGACATCGGGGGTGAGGGTGGGGGTGAACAGCAAGTACAGCCAAATGCACTTAAGAAAAGTAAAGGACTTCCACAAAGACTCCATTTGCCCCTGTTGAAGCTGCCCATTCCTGTAGTGATGAGTCATTGTCCAACAAAGATATAGTATTGAAACACAGAGGTAGCCGCCAGTCGTGCTTGTGCCAACACACTCATCACTTCTGACGGAGCAAAATTGGGAACATGACAGCTCAGCAAAACACCAGGAGATGGTGGTGGACTGTTTGTGTCAAAGGACGCCTTTTTGAAAGTGGAGGGGCACTTTGAAGTTTCTTTTGTGTTGATTATCTCTTAAGCTGACGGCTTTAGGCAAGAATGACATTCACAACATTGAACCTGCAAACTAATGCATAACAAAGATTTAATCAGTAGACAGAGTAGGAGGATGTTAATGTGTGCTTGAAGCTTAGGTAAGAAATACTTTCCAGGAATACCTTAAGAAACTGGTTTTAGATTCAGGTAGCTATAACAGATGCTATGTAAAAACAAAACCAATCAGCAAGTGGACAAGCACTGCAAACTTGCCAACTATAGTCATGTGCACCATCCATTTAAAGAGGGGTACTGGATTGCATTTTGACTTAATATAAATCAAATATATCAGCAGTTTTTCTTAACTCCCGGGGAAACAAAAAAAGTGCTGATTACTTGTCACTTACAGCGCTCTATGCTCACATAGGAATATGTTTTTTGTCCCCATTTGTATCACCTTGGAAACCATAGACAAGTCATCGCTCCCTCAAATACACACTCACACTCTCATTCCCTCTCTGATTTCTAATCTCTCTCTCACGCTCTCAAAAAGGAGAGAGAGAGAGAAAGAAAGTTGAATGAAGTACTAAAGCAAATTTACAGCACTGATTCACTGCTGTCTCCTGCAGCCCCCGCGTAACCCCAAGGGATGGTGGGTCGTTATTCTCTCTCCGCTACTCATTGACAAGCACTGATGGAGCACCCCATGTGTCCCTGGCCCTGATGGATGTACCGTATGAATCAGTCACATGACCCATGGAAGGGCCACTGTCTGGATTTTTGTAAACTCTGGACTTTTAAAAAGTATTTGACAGTGCGAGCCAATAGAGCATGTCTTGCAAGGTCTCTCGTCATGCAGGGATCGTTCACGAGTCAACAGTGCTGGTAGGAGTCAAGCAGGTTCCACATGTGCCCCCCCTTACTCCATACCAAAGGAGGACATGTGGTGTAAGGGGCGGTGGTGGGTTGAGAGTGAGTCCTGAAGAAACTGCTGCAGCGGCTGAGAGTATAGGCATGTGATATGAAAGTACATGCCAATTTCATCACATCTCCTCCTAAATTTCTGTTTAGAATGCCATTTGAAGTAGTTGTAGTTGCAGAAACTGTGTAGATTTTGTTCTGTTCTGCAGGGTACATACAGAACATAATGTTTGATATATATTACTCTCTAACCTTTGATCTCAGCAAAGGCTTTTTCTACACATGTTTACAACTTAACAGGTCAAGGATTGTCCTTCAGAGTTCTCTGTTGGATTCACCACAATACGTGCTGTATAACTAGTAGCATGTTCCTCTGACCTTTTCAGAGCTATTGCTAACATTCATTTTGTGTATTTAAGTAATCCAGCCCTTTGAAGGCAGTACATCTTTTACATTTGTGGCTGTAGTGGAGGTCATTGATGTCCATGCTATAATTCCATATCATTTACCATACTAAGGGTACAAAATCAAGGAACAAATTGAATCGAGGGAAATGCTATGAATGTGTATTTATTACATAATGGAGTAAAAGAAATAATTAATCATTTACATTTATAAAATATATAAAACCCTAAAATAACTTTAATGTTAGCACCCTTCACTGTCTGGTCTAAGACTTAGCTGGCTTGGCCATTCTTTAACAGGTGATGTAGCACAACCCATGGTTAAAAGGTAGCGGTGCCAAACTTGCTTCAGGTTGATGTCCTTCATTTTGTTATCCCTCTTGGTTTTCTTTCCCTCTTTCTTCCCACTGCTTCTATCCGCCTTCCTTGCCTTCTTTTCAGCCTTGGCAAGGGCTTTCAGCTGTTTTTTCTTCTCCGCCATCCTGACTCTCTTCTCCAGCTCCATGATCTGCTTCAGGTCGATTTGAGAGGCACTGCTGCTGTGAGCATCCTGAAGAAAGACATGATCAAAATTAAGATGATGAATCTTTTGAAAATAATCTTTCAGATATGGGAAGCTTTTCAAAGAGTTGGTCAGGAAAATCAATCTCTCATATACAGTTGCCTTGACATTATACAAATCAGCATTGGGCCGTGGAAAAGAAAGTACCTGAGGAGCAACATCAGGGATGGCCTGATGTTTCTTCAAACACCACCATTTCCTTGATTTAATTTCCCTGCTTACTGCAGTTCCTCCCGGTTGTGAGGTACTCTGAAGGACAAAACACACAGATATGGAAATGTTAAAAGAGATTTAGAAGCTTTCTAGACACTTTCAATTGGTGGCTACTGTTGAGTGATGTTATCAGGGGTGTAGAAAAGCAAGAAAACATGTCTCACCACCAGTCTATCTGTCTGTGTCCTGAGCTCCTTCATCAGCTTTTCTCTGGTGACCACCACAGACATCACTTCAGACAGCAGGGCTTCCTCTCGCTCCTTCTCCTCTCTCTGCCACTCTGCTCTCTCCTGCACAAGCTCCCTCTCAAGAGCACAGACCTCCCTCTCGTGCTCCTCTCTCTGCACTTGCAGGAGCTGCTGCAGGTTCCTCCGGTCCTCCTCAAGAGCTGTGAAATACTCCCATATCTCCCTCAGATCAGAGGCCCTGTCCTCCAACTCCACCTGTTTCAGGGTGACCTCCTTCTTCATGTCCGCCACATCACTCTTCACCTCAACTCTCTCATCATCCAAACACCTTCTCATCTTTGACAGGGTTCCCTCAATGTCAGACTGGATGCCATTGCTGATGAAGTTCACAGGGGTGTTTACCTCAGCATCATCTCTCCACAGCCTCTCTCTAATCTTCAAAGGAGCTTGTTCAATCAAGAGTTTGGAAGGATGGTGTGGTCCCATTTTACTCACAGCGTCACCTTTTGAATTGTCCATAATGGCTGATGGTGTGAGCTTATTCATTTCTCTATGAAGATATCTGTAGTCAGAGACAGAGTGGGCTATTTAACCTTTACTTAAATATGTATTGACTTAGATATAAAACATAACAAAATAAGCTAGACTTTCTCGTTTTTACTTCTCATTATCCAAGGGGAGAATACTTTTTCACTGCACTCCACTTTGAATGTGTTAGGCCTATATAGCTAGCGGACATCGTCCCCTCTGCTCACCGTCTACGCAATCATTTTCACTCGACAGTTTTTTTAGATCGCTTTTGAAAACGAGGTAGACACTAGTAGCGCTTGTTGTTACTCACCTTTGAATCAGAAGATAAAATTGAATGTTTGATTAATTCAACGTCGAAAATTGTAGAAGTTTGCTTGCAAGTCGCTTTCTCAAAGTAGAATGCAAGAGAACTATTGGAATGTTTGCTTGTTTCTATGGTGTTCAGTGCCGAAGTAGAATTTTCAAATATATCATCCTGATAGAACGTTCACGGAACCGGAAAAATTAAAATTAAACAAAATATTACGGCACTTAAGATAATGATACTGCTCTGATAATAGAGAGTTAACAGAGAACCAATTACATCACACTGACGAAGGTGCAGCTTTTTTAATGCAACCTTATTTTGTAAACATGGTAATGGTTAATGTATTTAGCAGATTATTAATTAACTTATTAATAAACATCTATTTGCAGCCAGTGATTACCCTATCCACCTCACAATATATGACAAAAAAGAACATACATTTCTGTCTGGCCTTATAAAAATGTATGTCTACAAATGTCCATGAATGATGGCACTGGCGATGCACCATATGAATCAGTCCTTCATGACTTAGGGCCACTGTCTGGATATTTGTAAACTGTTTGATTGTGCGAGCAGACGTTTCGGGCAAGAGCTCTGGCCAGGGTCCTGAAACGGCTTGCAGGAATCGTGCAGGAGTCACGTTGTGTAGGGCGAGGTGGTGGGATGAGAACGAGTTCCAAAGAAAGTGAATAAATAGAGAGGCGAACTGTGTGTTAAGTGTGTAGGCACGCTAAATTCATCACATCTTCTCCTTTACTTCCGTTTACAATGCCATTTGTAGCAGTTGTATTTGAAGAAACTGTAGAAACTGTAGATTTTGTAGTGCAACGTGTACTGCAGGTACAGAACATAATGTTTGATCTTTATTACTCCCTAACCTTTGATCTCAGTAAAGGGTCAATGTTTCCCATAGAAATATATATTTTAATCTTTTATTTAGTTGTTTATCTTATATTGTTTTGTTTCCACTTGGTCTAGCTTCCAAAAACATATGATAGTGTTAATATAAACGTGTAGAAACACATTTAATAACTGTATTATAAAATATATAATTTTAATAGAAACCACAATAATACAGATCATTTAAATGTTAAACGTGCAGCAGGAGAGGGCCCAGGCACCCACTGTGCTGAGGCTGATGGCTGGTAGTGTCAGTGTACCGGCTGATGAAGACCGCAGGGAGGGAATCCGATGTAAAAAGAAAGGGTATACAGTTCAGGTGATGCCAAGGCACTGCCTTTCTCTGACTCTCTTTTGAATCAGAGTGAAAATGAATCATCATTAGCCTATGATTTGCTCAAACAGCTTTGCCTGCATAAAACAACAGGAGTGTTTATCTTTTCACAGATGTTCACATTTTTCAATGACAACAACATGCCCGCTGGTAAAGTAGGGAATGAGGAAAAACTTTTCTGCTGTCCTGCGTTGCCATTTCCAGAGATGAAAAGTTGACCTTCAAGTGCTGCTCACAAAAACACATTTCACATAAAGTTTCTTAGAATTCAGACATTTTTAAGGTGTGGATAAAGGACCACCAGATCAGGACCCTGTCATAGCCAGCCCAATTTCTAGACCTGAATCCCATTAAAAACCTCTGGAATGTGATCAAGAGGAAGATGGATGGTCACAAGCCATCAAACAAGGCCGAGCTGCTTGAATTTTTTGCGCCAGGAGTAGTATAAAGTAACCCAACGGCAATGTGAAAGACTGGTGGAGAGCATGCCAAGACACATGAAAGCTGTGATTGTAAATCAAGGTTATTCCACCGAATATTGATTTCTGAACTCTTCCTCAGTTAAAACATTAGTATTGTGTTGTTTAAAAATGAATAAGAACTTGTTTTCTTTGCATTATTCAAGATCTGAAAACACTCCATCTTTTTTGCTATATTGACCAATTGTCATTTTTCTGCAAATAAATGCTCTAAATGACAATATTTGAATTTGAACTTTGGTAGGAATGTTGTCAGTAGTTTATAGAATAAAACCAAAATGTTAATTTTACTTTAACACATACCAATAAATTGTAAAACCAGAGAAACTGATAATTTTGAAGTCCGCGGCTGTATGTATATTATATCAAAACCACCATCTCCTGCACTGTATTTCCCCTATACCACCAATTCCATTCGCCACATCCCAGAAGAACGCGGGGTGACCGTCTGGACCCTCACAATAACATACAAATCAAGTTATCTTGGAGCTCTTGCAGAGCATGACTTCTCTCTTCTTTGAACTCCTGGCCTCTCTCTCTCTCTCTCTCTCTCTCTCTCTCTCTCTCTCTCTCTCTCTCTCTCTCTCTGTCTCTCTGTCTCTCTGTCTCTCTCTTTCTCTCTCTCTCTCTCTCTTTCTTTCTTTCTTTCTCTCTCTCTATGTAGTAAGTTGAAAGTTGCTTTATGCCATGGAAAGTAAATGGATTCAGTTTGTATCCTCCATTGTAGACTTTTATGTGCTCTTGGTGATGGCTTTTACTGCTCCTGCCAGACAATCAATACAAGCATAGCCCTCCTTTTCCAGTCACACCCTCCCACTTATGCAACTGCAAGCAGTGCTGAAACATTGGTTAATGGCAGTAAAATACTCTCTCTCTCTCTCTCTCTCTCTCTCTCTCTCTCTCTCTCTCTCTCTCTCTCTCTCTCTCTCTCTCTCTCTCTCTCTCTCTCTCTCTCTCTCTCTCTTTCTCTCTCTCTTTCTCTCTCTCTCTCTCTTAAAATTTAACCTAGCAAATCAGCTCAGTCAAAAAAAAAGACCTGCTTTTCTTCTAATCTTCAATCAATTGATTAAATCAATGACTGTATTGGACGATATCAAATTAAGTAGGGTAATCTTTACCACTCCCTTCTTATCATGGTAATAAATCCTGCACGTCAGGCTCAGGAGGATTACAGTGCAGAAACCCTGCCAATGTTCATTTTTGATTTGTTGGTCAATACAGCTCACCCTGGAAAAAGTGTCCTTGTCGATAAAAGAGCTAATTGAGTTAGCAAAGCACCCCTTGTGGATAAAATGTCCACATGAATACTTGTCTTGGTGGATGGTTTGAATGAGTATTCCAAGGGGGCCAATCCATTGATAAAATACATGCTACCATTGCCATGTGAATCACTTTAGGTAAAAGGGTTTATGAAATTACTAATTGATTTCTGAAATCCATTTTTGTATAATCTCCAGGGGAATGAGCTGCTGTGAAGTAGCTCCATTGTAGATAACTGGGTGTGTTGTTGCTGAAAACTGGTCTCTGACTTTAAAGACTGGGCCCTGGAGGCTGCATTTACCGCTTATGTTGAGCAGGAGAAAAGCAATACTCAGTCAACACTTAATGAGCATGGACATTTGTTAGCTTTCCCTTGTTGATCTATCTGACTTCTCACACACAGTCATTTTTTTATATTTTGAAGTTCAATTGTTTTTCCTGCAGGCCAAGGAGTGCCTCACAAAATTAGATTTCTCACATCTCAGCGGGTTTTATTCCTGGTAAAGTAAAGGCTCAATAAACAATGGCAGGCCATGTCTAAGACAGACCCTCAAAACATGTGTTCAGATAGCGTCAGGGCAACTTGACCCTGGTCAGTACAAACACATCAACCTCTTTCTCAATCTACAATTCTTCCTAGGTGGGACAGGAAGCCCCTTAACTAATTCATCAAACATTAAGGAGATGTCAGTTACAAATCATATCTAATTGTTTCTTTCACACTGTGGGGTTCAATAGGAGCAATGAGCCCAATAGGCATTGACACAGAGAAGCCTCAACTAAGCTTTCAAGGGCTGATAAAACAAGCACAGGCCTCGTTACAGCCACATTTACGACTCACATTAGCGTCCATTATGTCCCCTCACACTGCCATCTAGCTGACAAGGACCACTTCGTAAATCAAAAGAAGTTTGTGGTTCTGCAGTCCGCTCTACTCATCGTGAAACAGCTTCTCCCTGAAGAACTTCTCTTCACCACACTGTACATCAGCAGCCATTTAATTTCCTGTACTGTAAATCCCTTTATTGTCAGCCTTCCAGTGTTTTGAATAGAACATTTCCCATCATCTCCCATCCCTCTTTTGACCAAAGAAATATCGCTGAATAGGGTTAATCTGAATAATCTTCATCAATTAAATTCTTGACATTTGCGGCAAAGCACCAAAGATGATTTTCCATAGAGCTTTTAAGTCTAAACCCCTGAAGATCAAGCTGCAATGAATTACTTGTAAGATGTCAGATACTTGTAAGATAAACCCCTTTTCCCCTCATCGTACTATCAAAAGTTTGTATAACCCTAGAGATAACCATGAGATGAGTGTTTTGGAATCAAACTCATTTAGGCAGGACTGTAGTGTGGTTCTTATTAGTGAAGCACATAGTGTATAGAATGCAATATGCTAATGAGGAGTAAAAGGATGATCTACGTTATACATTATAAAGTGGAGTGTTCACTGTAATTACTGCAGACTGCACAGCACTGCAGTAACTACTCCATTAAGTTACCCATTAAGTTATATGATCAGTAACACCAGGAAGGACATAAGTTAGAGTGTATTGCAGACATGAATCAGTTTTACAAGACAAACTGGTAAACCATGTTAAGGAATTTGGTTAAAAACTGAAGACAAAAAAACATTTGGTGGCTGGTAATCTTGGTAGCTTCTAAATGAGGGAAACCACAAAATAATGCATACACATTTATTTGAATCGTGGGAGGGGGTCCCATGGGACTGAATCAATTCATAACTAACCAACCAGTGACAATGACAGCAATAGATAACGAACATTAGCATCTAGTACGCTAACTTTGAGTTTGGATAGCTGATTCACTCATAAAGCTTGCTTTGAAGAAACTCATAATCTCAAAGTATATGTGTGGTTTTAATCCATGAATCTCACTTATAACGGTGTGCATCACAACCCCTTTTTGTTCCACCTGAAAAAGATGATGTTCTGCACCTGCCTTGTAAATCATGAAGTTCCATAAACTTCTAGGCCTAGAGTTCCATGTGAAACATAACTCTGTTCCAATTACCCCAGGACTTAAAAAAAAAACCAGATGATTTGGAAGTCAGATGACAAAGACAAGTCCAGAAAGTAACCCCCTTTTTTCTGAGTCAAGTGAAGACAGTAAAGTGAGAGTTCCTACAAAGAGCCTGCCACATAGGGCAGTGAAGAAGTCCGTAAAATCCCCTAAAGTTAGATTGATCTCCTTGGAGCCCAACCATCTCAGGCTGTGTCGCCGGTTAATGTCTGCCGTCCTTGGTGTAATGACAAAGAGGAAAAATTCCCCGGCGGGCCACCACACCAGGAGAGAGAGATGTCCCCCTCCTCCGTCACGCTGATGGCTTGTCACCACTGTGCATTAACCTTTCTCACGGCCTAAATGAGATTTGCTGCACCTTGGGATGTTTCTCTCTCTCTCCTCTCTCTCCCTTTCTCTCTCTTCCTTTCTCTCTCTGTCTCTCTCTCTCTCTCTCTCTCTCTCTCTCTCTCGTTCTCTCTCTCGTTCTCTCTCTCTCTCTCTCTCTCTCTCTCTCTGTCCTTTTGTGACCTGGAACATTTTGGCTTTCATTTTACTCCCAAAGCATTGAATGATCTAAAGAAGCCATATAGGGGAAAAGGCATTAAGGTGTCAGTTCAATGCATGACATTATAGTTTATCACCTGAAGTAAAATAATGCATTTGCAAACAGCGGTGTGTGTGTGCGTGCGTGTTGGTCTTTGATCTTTCCTCTATTTATTTAATTTAATGAAACTTTCATTAATTTAAGCAAGGCTTTTTGGCGCATTCGACACATAATCATTTTAGCTGCAAAAAAGTCTCGAAATAGCCATCTCACTTACACACCTCTGGCCTTTATATTGCCAGGAAAGTCACATTGAAACCAAGTAGTACCATGAGGAACTACCAGGAACACACGCCACAGAGTTTATTAAATTAACGTTAAAAATGACTATGCCTTTGAAGTCTGGTCAATCTAAAGCTCCAGTGCCTGCTGTTAATATGCTTCACAAAACAGCTTAGTAAGTAGTTTTTTTTTTTTTCGTTTTCAGATGAACCAAGCTTTAGTCATGCAGACAATCTATGCGGCCATAAACCTGGCGCAGGGAGAGATGGTTCTCCTGATGGTTCTACAGGTCAGCAGAAGAAAAAACATGAGTCCGGTGTCTCTGCATTGTCTTATTGATTATTCATTACATTTGGTTTATTAGTGTTTTGAGAGGTTGAGTGGGTTCAATTACAAGGTAGAGACCACGGTGTGACAAACACACTCTTGCACCCATAACTCATAGGGCTAGTTGACATAGGTTGCAGTGAAAAAAGGCAATTATGAAAAAATCCTCGTTTAAATGTTTTATTGCCTCAGGCGCCGGAGTGCTGGTGGGAGTCAGGATAATTATCAGCCGTAAACAACCTCGATTTATTTCTCCCTCTCTTGCTGTCAGAGAGACACTGCCATATGTGGTGTTTATGTATGACCCTCCGCGAAGCCTCTGAAGGCAAACAAACTCAATAACATCACTGTAATTTCCTAAACCAAAATGGAACACATGTTTTTGGATTGAGTGCATTCTTGATGAGCCTGCAGTATTAAAACCATCATGTTAATGTATGATGTTACCTGGTGATAACTGTCTACTCTACCAAGAAAGGGCAATTCATTTAGAGGCTCCAGTCTTTTCACATTAAACTGATAAGATACTTTATTTGCCAGTTGTATAAGAATGTGAGCGCATGAGTGCACAGCAGGAATTACTGCATGATGGCATACTCAGACCGTTCACGTATAGGATACAGGATGGCAATATGTAATCTATACCCACACAGTTCACGTATAGGATACAGGATGGCAATATGGAATCTATACCCACACAGTTCACGTATAGGATACAGGATGGCAATATGTACTCTATACCCACACAGTTCACGTATAGGATACAGGATGGCAATATGTAATCTATACCCACACAGAAGATAAGAAACATAGGAGCTGATAAAGGAGATAGAATAGACTGTTTGTACAGCTATGAATGCAAATGTACAGAAAACATTAGCAGAAAACATTAGCATCCAAACGATAGATTATAGCGATACTATAATCTTTCCATTCTAGATGAAGAAAGACAAAATGGCTGCTTGGGGGCAGGTGCATTAAGGAAATGAAAGCCTGCCGTCTATTCAAAATAACAGATGGTATCTGATGATGTCAGCAGAACTACAGCTCTCTCAGAGTAGAAACAATGCAGCTTGCCTACGTGATTATTACAGGCCAACTGAGGTACATTTTGAGCAATTTCAGAGTTCCCTCAACTTGCTCATATCAATCCCATAGGTTAATGTCTCCACAACCAAAATCACACTGAAACTCAAGTAAATTTAGAAAAACTAACAACCCTCTATCTTTCTCTCTCTCTCTCTCTCTCTAGGCCTATAGCTTTCCTTCTTTCTCTCTCTTGCTTAATACATCTGTTTAGGTCTCACACACAAACCCACAGACATATTCATTTAGTGCTGTCCATAAAAGCTGTTGTCTGTCCACTTTTGAATGGAGGCCAGTATACCTCTCCATCTCCATGCCAAGTGGAGAGCGTTTGCCAACCTTTAATCATTCCATTCAATCCCGTAGTGCTCACTGCAGGAAGCCCTCTATCATTGTGCATGGGGCCAGGGACTGGATTCCAAATGAGATTAATGAAATATGTATTTATATAAAACCTCTAGCAGGCAGTGATCAGGTTGTGTGCAGTGTTTGTTGCCGTTACCCAATGACTGAGTTAACGTAGGGTTGAACTTCTTACTCTGAAGTATGCAGTGTTTGGAGTCCTTTGATGACAGAGAAAGTGTGTTACTTTAAGAGACTAGGGAGAAAGTGTGGCCTGCTAATAGCATAAACTCTTATCTATCACAATTAAGATCCAGCAAATAAGCCTTACTTCTATCCCAAAGTATACATTTTAAATAGAGCTTAGTTAACTTTCCGCCAAGTTAAGTTTACTTTGGCTTGACATCAAGTGCCCTTGTATGCACCCTGCCCCCCCTGCTCTGCCATAACAACCAGTGATATCAACAAAACACACAGCTCCACTCTGGCCTGAAATGACCTCATCCCAAACTATGACGTTAGCAGAATTCTCTCAGCCTATGGTAAGTACCATGAAGCTTCTGGGACGGGGGTCGAAGTGCTGCGTCCAGGGTGGATTTAACCTACAATCCAGTACAATCCAGGACAGCCAATACCCCTCCTTCAAGACCTAAGTGTCCCGTGATCCAGCCACTTACTCAAGGGGAAAAGGCTTAAGTCCTTATCTTAACTGTGTTTAATTGGTGGAGGTTTGGTCTAATAGTAAACAATATCCGTGTCCTTAAAAGCCTCAACTGAACATTCCATTTTTCATAGTTACATATGGAGGAGAGAAGGTGAAACAAGGTTCTGGAACGTTCCAGAAGAAAATTTGTGAAATGTTCATGAAATGTAAATTGTGTTTAACAGTCCAAAACCCCCTATCTTTAAGGCCTATTCTTAGCTTGGTTTAAGAACGAAGCTTTTGCATTACCCAAAAAGATTAAACTTTATTGTGTCCTCTGCCCCCCCCCCCTCCCTTTTTGACAAAGAACTCCTGAGATGTTTCCCAACTTCTTTTTCTTGTTTTACCTTTTTTGTTTTATTTAGCTGGTAGAACATGGGCCATGGACCTGTTTGGTTACTTGTTTGTCTGCCTCAAAAGTGACATGCTCTGTGTAAATTTGCAACCAAATGTAGGCACCCATTTTTCTTCAAGTCACTTATGACAAAAGCCTGTACTGAATGGGGGAATACAAATAGTAATTTCCTGTCACAGGCTTGTGGCCACTCTGTGGCGGGCCCCTGTTAAATGTCTTGTGGACATGGAGGCTGCTTTTCCCCTACTTTTAATACATTTGATGTATTGCCTGTCACCGCATGAATGTTAAAGAGTGATTTCTGAAGTTTGCTGCACTTCTCACCTCCTAGATATCTATGAAGGGTTACCTTTCATCTGGGAAAATTTGGAGGAAGTAGAGAAGAGGAGAGGAGGTGCAAGGAAAGGGGTAGAAATCTCCTATTCGACTTTTTTTCTGATCCACAGGAACATTTGACCTTTCTTTTCCATTACATGGAAGGCAGTGGGAAGAAAAATCTATGACAAGTTGTGACAAACCTCCAGGCCCTTTTGTGCACATTTCATTATGGTGCCCTGATGGCTTCTGCTGTTGTGCTCATGAATCTAACATACTGAACACTTCTCACCTCAAAGCAGGGGGTAATGGTCTGAAGACATATTAGCACACATGTCTAAAAAAGAAGCCTTTTAAAGAGGAGGCATGACAAATTTGATGTGTTAATCTGATATCCATCATTTTCAGCCTGTATGTTCACTTAAAATGTGTTCCATCCACAGGACACTGGCATGTATGCAACTCCTTCATTGCATGTGCAGTGAGTATAATGTAAGATAGCAGTTATTGTCAATTGTCTAAATTGTCTTTTTCTTTTCTTTTCTTTTTTTTTTAAAGGGACCTTGAAAATAGCGAAAATCTGTCTATATTCCAACAATGAATAATAGACATTCAATTAAACAGCACCTGTGTCGCTTTAACAGCAAAATGGAATAGAAAATGGAAAACAGCTTGTGGGAAGCTCAGCATTAAACTCTCCAACTCAGCAGCTGTATGTTAAACACTCTGTCGCTTCCTCATGGCAAGGTCAAATTAGAAGCAAGCTTATTGCAATTGCATCAGAAAATTATGTGAAATTGGCGGAAATAAAACTGGAATGTTGCAATGGAACACATTTTTCAGCCCTTCATGTGCTGTGGTTTTAGGGCAGGTGAACTGGTGAGGTGTTAAACGCATCCCTCCTGCAAGAAATGTCATGATTTGTCACCTATAAGATGTTCTGTGCAAGGTCATATACAGTGCCTATAGCCTCAGTGACAGTCAAGTCATATTTGAGCGAGTAAAATATATTTAACCTATAATATATAATAATAATATACATATTTTTGATTTGATGCATAGGCAGATGCCGCCAATACATTAAAGACTTATAACATTCTCTCTGTTCAAACAACGTGAATTTTGCTAAACACACATTTTCATGTATGCACCGTTGGTTCACAGTCTCAACAACCTAAAGGTCACAGGGACCATTGCCAACGTGAGCACGAATAATGAAAAATGTTTTCGGTCTCCCCTCTCTTTCTAGCACCTCCACCTTGGTGTCATCGGCTGAGTGACTTCAAGCAAACACTTGGCTTCTGTTCCAGAGCAGAGGTAAGGTTTTTTTTGGAGCTACGGTGAAAAGCCTTTTCCTCCGCTGAGAAACGACGTCTAGTTGTTTACCCCCGGCTGCTAGACCAAATAAGCGTCGAGCTGATCTGGCATGACACAACGTCGATGTGCCCTTGACGCTACGCTAATTCACAAATCCATGAAGGGCAGGGTCTCCACTGACCCTGGCCCCTGTGGAGCTTCTGTGGGCACACATAGTGATATAACCCCCAAAGCTAACATTACAGGCTCTGTTTCCCAAGCTGCACACAGGCTATACACTGCAAAAAATGCTTTTCTAACCTAGTGTTATTACTCTTATATTGAGATGAAAAATCTAGTCGGTCTTGTTTCTAGCTAAATTGTACTTACCTAGTGCTTTCTTGGTAAGGTTATTTTTACCTATTTCAAGCAAATATTACTATTACTTATTTTAAGAAATCTTAACAAGCCAAATTTGCTTAACGCACTGGCAGCCAAATTTGCTTGTTTTAAGCAAAATCCTGCTTAAATATGTAATTATTTGTCTTAAATCTAGAGGGGCATTTTTTGCAGTGTATAAATCTAGATTTATTCTGTGGACACAGTGACCCGATCATGTAGATGTAAACATATTGAAGTATCCATTGACGCAAGCAGATATGCATCTAATGCTTATGGTATGGCCATTACTAATGCAAAGCTTCAGTGAGTGAAAGACAGGTAAAGTCCAGTGTATGGATACAGTGCCACTTTAAAGTATGTGAACCCCTTGACCACTTAGGAGTTTTCTGTTGTTTTACCATGATTTTTCATTTTTTATCACCAATTTTCCATAGAAGGAATGTCAGGTTTATGTTTATCATTTGCATGTACTTTTTTTAGAGGGAATTGTTTGAGTAGCCAAAAGACTACATGAAACATGGAATTAGTCCATTTCAAAAGTAAGTGAACCCCCAGCTGAATTGGTAAAGTCAAGCAGGTAACAGATTCAGTGAAACTTATTTGGGTGCTTAATTAGTCAATTAAGCAAACCGATCATCTGAGACATCCTTAGGGAAAGGTTTGGGCAACACAGATTAAAAGAGGGAGGAAACCAACCAAACTACTGTAGTGCCAAGGTGTACCCACACAGATCAACAATGCCGAAAGGAAACGAGATATCCGAGAACATCAGGAAGAAGGTTCTGACAGCCCTTCAGTCTTGGGAAAGCTATAAGACCATCTCCAAAAGATTCCAGCTCCATCCATCCATCCAAGACAAATAATTTAGAAATGGAGGGCATTCAACATGACCGCATCTCTGCCTAGAAGTGGACGCCCATCAAGACCATCACCAAGAAGCACCAGAAGAAGAATAAATCAGGTAAAAGTCAACCCACACATCACCTCTAAAGAGTTTCAGACCTCTCTGGCAGCATCTGGGGTAAATGTACATGGGTCTACAATCAGACGAAAATTGAATAGACATGACATTCATGATCGGGTTGCTAGAAGGAAGCCTCTGCTCTCAAGAAAGAACAAAACTGCCCGTTTCAACTTTGCCCGAGAGCACTTGGATAAACCAAAGGCCTTCTGGAAGTCCCTTCTTTAAACAGATGAGTCCGAGATAGAATTATTTTGTCACGATCAAAACCAACAATTTTCGTCTGATTGTAGACCCATGTACATTTACCCCAGATGCTGCAAGAGAGGTCCGAAACTCTTTAGAGGTGATGTGTGGGTTGACTTTTACCTGATTTATTCTTCGTCTGGTGCTTCTTGGTGATGGTCTTGATGGGCGTCCACTTCTAGGCAGAGATGCGGTCATGTTGAATGCCCTCCATTTCAAAATTATTTGTCTTGGATGGATGGATGGAGCTGGAATCTTTTGGAGATGGTCTTATAGCTTTCCCAAGACTGATGGGCTGTCAGTACCTTCTTCCTGATGTTCTCGGATATCTCGTTTCCTCTCGGCATTGTTGATCTGTGTGGGTACACCTTGGCACTACAGTAGTTTGGTTGGTTTCCTCTCTCTTTTAATCTGTGTTGCCCAAACCTTTCCCTAAGGATGTCTCAGATGATCGGTTTGCTCAATTGACTAATTATTCACCCAAATAAGTTTCACTGAATCTGTTACCTGCTTGACTTTATCAATTCAGCTGGGGGTTCACTTACTTTTGAAATGGACTAATTTCATGTTTCATGTAGTTTTTCAGCTTCTCAAACAATTTCCTCTAAACAAGTACATGCAAATGATAAACATAAACCTGACATTTCATCTATGGAAAATTGGTGATGAAAAAAATGAAAAATCATGGTAAAACAACAGAAAACGCTTAAGTGCTCAAGGGGTTCACATACTTTCAAGTGGCACTGTATGTAGACTTGTTTGTTATCAGTCAGTCAAAAACCTGTGTTACATTTGGTAGCCTAAAAGTGAATAATTTCTTTTGAACATAACATCTCCTCTTAATATGTTTAGAGACAGTTTTTGTCTAAATTGAAATATACAGTAGCCTACATGTCTGTTGTTGGGTAAACAAAATGCCGTTCTGTCAAGGTCTTCCTTATATGAGCACTTGAACCTGTGCAACCAACAATGAGAGAGAGAAAAGTATTTGCAGGTTCATAGCAAAGACATGAGGTGAGTTAAATCTACAAATAACTGAGACGATGTACAGTGCACTAAAACACATTCTTTGTCCTGGTTAGATGGTGACCCGGTCGTTCGGAGCAGACAGTGAGTGAAATCCATGAGTGGCAGGCCATGCCAGAGTCTGAGACTGATATGATTAGCAGTGGCCATTTGGAAAAGTAATGGAGAAAAAGTGGAATAGGCTGGTTGGGCAGAGAGCTCGTTTGGTGCCGAGTGGACCCATGTCTTTCATTGAGTCTTCATTATCCTCGTCAGGCCGCAGAGGATTTATGGCCCATTCAAAGGGCTCTCTCTCTCTCTTGGAGAATCACTTCATAAAAAGTGCTTGATCAGCATCCCAGGATACAGCGAGCGGGGAAAGCAGCACGCATATCATTTCTGAGCAAGAAAGACCAGTTTCCCCTCTCACTTTTAAAACCCAAGGTGACTGTTGGGTGGAAAAAACTCTTCCAGTCATAAACTCCCAGGGAGGGATAGTACAGTGATGAAGATTTAAGCAGTTTTAAAAACACTCAAACACTGCCTGACACAAAGCCAATAGCTGGATGGATTATTGTAGCTTTGAGGGATAAAGACAGAAGAGAATATTGAACACCTCCAGAGGGGGAGTTCACCTGCCACCCCTTCACCAAAGCAAAAAATATTCAGTGCTTACAGCGACAGTATTAAGACTAATGAGGAGAGGCTAATATATTGGGGCCATTTCGGGGTGATGGGAAATTAAATTTGAGCAGAGGTCGATGCAACGTGTATTTGAAATGTGTATTTTGTCCTTTGAATTAAACTGTATGGCAAGGTAACTTTTCTATTAAAACTTGCCTATGAATAGTAGTTTTGTGGCATGGTGCATGTTGATGCACACTGAAATAGACTCATATGGTTACACTGGTGGCACTGTATATAGGCAACAACTGCATTCCCAAGTGATAATGGATATGTACTTCAGATCTCCTTAAACTAATGCATAAGGGATATATGAAATAACCGTTCTGTTGTCAAATGATACAAATAAAAATGTACATTTTCATTGTTTGTCTCAAGTGATTTTGTACATTTCTTTACACATATTTAAGGCATGAGAAATGTAAACAAATGTAATAAAAGTTAAGATACAATATGCACTGTGTGTATAACAGGAATGAGGCACAATGTATTTTCACCATGCTCTAACTCAGAAATACTTGCAGGAAGTCTGTTTTTTTTTACAAAAACAAACTACTGCACTGAGCTGCACTGATGGAGCCTTCTGCTGACTGGTAATGGAAACCAAGCCATGCATACATGACATCCTCAGTCAGGAAATCAATTCAGGAAGAGGAAAGCACACAGGAACACACAAAGACACCTCAGGAGAGATGTGACTGGCAGGTCTGTATGGGAAAAAGGCAAAAGTTGCAACTGAACAAAATTTTGCAAAGACCTCTATCAGATATCTGCAATGATCAATCAGAGTGACATGCGACAGCATAAGTGCAAGGTCTTACAACTTCACAGAAGAGCAGAGCACAGATTCTGACAGACTGACTGTTAAAAGCAGTAATTGAATAGCAATTCAGGACACTTTATGAAACACAAGCAGGCAGACTGCGATGTCTCACAGAACAGTGGTAACCCATAACAATAATGATGCAGGACAACAGCTGTCATCTCAGGCAAATCAGTTTGTTTATTCATTTACCATTTCTGTTGTTCAACCTTTCACTGGGAGCATGCCATTCCAGCATTCATTTAATTTTAAGGGACATTGTATCTGTAGGTCTGTGTCAGCGTGTGTGTGTGTGTGCGTGCATGTTTGTGAGCGTGTGTGTGTGTGTGTGTCACAGGCTTTGCAATCACTTTCCACAAGGTTTCGCCACAGGAGGGGCAATCCCCCTCCATGTGAGGTCATCATGACTAGCGCCATCATCACAGTGCATTGAGTGTGTTTAAGGGTGGGTGGGGATGTTTTAGTTCATGCACCTTTCAAAGCCAAATGAAGATAATCAATTCACTCAAAACCAGGGGAGGAGATTGTGTTTTTTTGTGTAGAGTTCGGATTGGGCTTCCCTTCCAAGACTGTATTTTGTTGTGTATAACAACGTCTGATGTATGCCATTCGTGACTCATTGCGAAACACTTCCTGGCAGATAGATAAGGTCTGTAATGGAAGGGTACAGATTGACACTCGCCTCGTTTACTGGCAGTTGGGAAGAAAATGGACACACTCCCTGAGTTTTCAAAGAGGTTCCTTGGCTATCTGCCATGACCACTGTTCATTCTCCAGTTAGGGTGCGGCAAAAACACATCACATTTTCTCTGAACTTCAAATCAGCACAAACTGAAAATGAAAGCAGACATCTCCCGCATTCTAAAAAGATGTTGCTATTGTGTTGAAAGGCTGGTAGATGAGATATTTTATTAGCCCTGAGGACAACAAAGTGCTCTCAGCGGTTAAATGTGTTTCGACCACAGCAGCCAGCCAGCGAGGAAATAAGAAAGAAAAAAAATAAACTTCATTTATTTCAGCTCTTTTTTCTCAAGAGTGTTCACATCACATTCAGCCTCAACATCCTGAAGGCTGGAAGCGTCTGTTTCGTCCCCCCCACTGCTTTCACTGTTTTTGAAGGAGATCCCACCGAGGAACGGGTACAGGCTCGGAGCATACAGCTCTCGGATGTGCATGTAGGGGCTGTCCTGAGGTGTCTCAGCTTCCGCACTCTGGTTGGCGTCCAAGGCCTTGTTCCTCTGGTAGTACTTAGAGAACTTGTTGAAGATGATGCTGATGGGCAGGGCGACCACGAGCAGTCCACAGATGATGCAGAGTGTGGCAACCAGCTTGCCGGCCGTCGTAACGGGACACGTGTCGCCGTAGCCAACGGTGGTCATGGTGATGGTGGCCCACCACCAACCAACGGGGATGGTGCCGAGGTCAGAGTTGGCATCCTCCTTCTCGGCCGAGTAGATGAGCACAGAAAAAATGGAGATGCCAACGGAGAGGAAGAGAATGAGGAGGCCCACCTCCTCGTAGCTGTGACGCATGGTGGCACCAAGGGCGCGAAGCCCGACCGAATGCCGCGCAAGCTTGAGGATCCGGAAGATGCGCATCAGCCGCAGGACCTGCACCACCTTGCCGACGTTCTCTAGGTTCTCGCTTTCCTCCTCGCTGCCTTCCTCGTCAATCGTCTCGAAGGCCAGAGTTAAGTAGAAGGGCAGGATAGATGCAAAGTCGATTATGTTCAGTGGTTTCGCCAGAAACTTTCGAGGGGAGGGTGCCACAACCAGACGCACAGTGTACTCGGCTGAGAAACAGATGATGCAGATCACCTCCAGGATAGCCAAGACTGGGTCCTCAATGGGCCGGTCGTTGGCATCCACGCGCTGGAACTCGGGCATGCTGTGTACACACATGGCCACAATGGAGGTGAGCACCACACTCAGCGACGCCACCATGATCACCTTCGAAGACAGCGAAAACCCAGGGTCCTCCAGGGTCAGCCACACGTAGCTGCGCACGTCAGCGCACCAGGCGCCCTTGAACTTCTCCAGGTCTTTCTCCAGGGCCGAGAGCTCCTCAAAGGAGGAGTCAAAGCTGGGCTCCTGGTCATCACTCCTCACGTCCCACTCCCGGTCCTCGATGAACGCCTTGCGCTCCTGGAACCAGCTGCTACAGCAGGAGGCCAGGTAAAGCTCTTGGATGCCCCAGTACTCAATCTCCTGGTTGAAGGAGAACACGCACAGCTCCTCCATCACGTGGATGTGGCCTGTGAGGTAGAAATTCAGCACGCAGCGGAAGACCCCAGGGTTCCGGTCAAAATAGTACTCCTGGTCAGTTGCGCTATAGTCGTCACACAGCTCCATGATAGCCTCCTCCGTGTGGCAGCACAGCAGCCGACCGAGGCGTGTTTGCGGGAAGCGCATCAGGGTGTTCTTGTCGACCTTGTGCAGCATCCCGCCCACGTTGATGTTGACCAGATCTTCCGCTCGGCCGTGGCTGTGGAGTATCTGGCCGTAAACCATGGTGGCGTTGTTGGGGGGCATTGAGATACTGGGTTATAGGACTTCACTTTCACTTATCCATCTACAGAAATGAAAGGAGGATTTAAGTGCACCAGGATCTTTCTTTTTAACAGCAACATGTCAGGGCTGTCAAATTAACTATTTTGATAAGTGCTTCCAAAGTCATCTTAGGAAAGATATTTTCAAGAAATGCAGAAGCCAATGATTAATGCATTTGAATGAAAATACATAATGTGTAACTGTAATTATTTTGACGCTGTTAATATTAATATTATTAGGTCACAGACAATATCATATGAACGGTATTCATTTCCAGGCTAAGGGAAACAATTTTGAGATGCAAGAGAGCGAGCTGTCAAAACTGACATTAGTAATTAAAAAGGCTACCAAACACATTTACGAGAAAATACTTTTTGGAAACAGTACATTATTTTCATAACGACTTGACTCACTATGATATAATCGAGCAACATTGTTCAACAACTTCTTAAGCAACTTCATTGCAGCGCTTACAGAATGATTGAAATTGCAGCTATCGAAGAGCCAACCAGAAAAACACCCCCATAATAACACAAACAGTTTAGCAACATTTGAAAAATTGTGAGAGAATTTTAGATGCCAACAAAATAGTTACCGTATTGCTGATTTCTCGTTTAATTTTGTCCATGTTCCGGAGGTCCGTGCAGATGTATTGCGGTGAAACTGTTGCAGCCATTTAGTCCAGCATCAAACTGCGTACCGCACACCGAGCCAGCATGCAGATCTGCACAACCGAAGACCTTCCTCATGTTCTGTCCCCTCACCGGACTTCGCTTTGGGCTCAGAGTGGGCGGAACGATCACAACCAGCCCATGGTAATCTGAATAGGAAATGTAAAGATGATTAAAAAAAACTACCACTCCCACAAAATACGAACACATAGCCCAACTATAATAACGTCTCACTTTACCTGCATAAACACATATTTTTAATTAGCCTACAGATATGAAAACTCTCTTTGGCCAATAATACCGGGAAGTTTTGCAGGGGCAATTAAGCAGATATTGGAATCATCTGTGCGTGGTGTTCAGGTTTACGCCCAGCGATTTAAATACGTTGGTGCTGCTGCAGTCATAAATGCCTTTAAATGGGCTCGTAGGTTATCTTAGTTTTTTAATCACCTCATCAGAGGCGAACGTGTATTCTTAATATTGCAGGATGAGCGCCCTCCTTTGTTTTCAGTACGTTGTTATTATTCGATTTATTTATGAACCTTTGTAATCATTAGTCTAAAACATGTGTTCTACTGTTGCCTCTTTCTTACATGTCTTGCTGAATTCATTGTACATTTTAAACTCTTTCCAGTGTGTTAATCTTGACCATAAGCACGGCAACGCAAATAGTGGCCTACCAAGGTAAGTGTTTAACTTTTAAAGTGCTCTCGTTTTTGCCCCACTTTCTTTAACCTTTTACCATTTTCCTCATCAAACAGATGCCGTGAGCTCTATGTGCCTTGGAAATGTGTTGCGTGTGAGTGTGGACGGCTCACTATTGGCGGGGAACTATGCTCAAGTGGATGCTCT
This sequence comes from Sprattus sprattus, assembly GCF_963457725.1. NCBI lineage: Eukaryota > Metazoa > Chordata > Actinopteri > Clupeiformes > Clupeidae > Sprattus > Sprattus sprattus. Next base: position 17,311,301 of record NC_137921.1, on the reverse strand, counting down.
CAGTGAGTTAGACCCAACATTGTTTAAAACCCATTTGGTTAATTCTTCTTAACATTATTCAAATTATATTTTCAGATGGCAGTGATGTTATCCCCATCACCCCTTTCCTGGCTACGCAGTGTGGATACAGTATGAAATCAGATCCTTGGGGCAATATCCTGCTTTATACTTCTCTCTACCACTGTTATGTTCAATTCAAGGTATGGAAATGTGCCTGAAGTGGCTTTGCTTGGCAGCTGTAGAAAATGAACTTGAGTTTACTCCTTTCTCTCCTTTTGTACGTGGCTTTGGATAAAAGTGTCTGCTAAATGACTCATTGTAAATGTAAAACCCATTCAGTTAAAAATGCACTGAAGATGCTGTTGTCATGGTGTGGAGCTTGGACTTGAAGTGGTGTTTTTACCCTTATTTTAAGGGGGATGAGATGTTTGACACGCATCTACAGCTCCGAACATATGGAAAAGACTCGGGAAGAGTCCACACTGTGTCCAAGTCATGCAGCTACGCACAGCCGGCCTCTCGTGAAATTCTCTGCACCAACAACTACATGGAGGTCAGGTGTTTTCAGCTGGCCCTCAAGCAGCAAAATGTGTCTTCTCTTATAGAGGAAATTGTATTGAGGACCTCTCTTTGCTAGTGTTTTGTATTTACATTGTGACTTCCTGGAACGCCATTAGGTCTCTGTGGAGCATGATCTTCCAACCTCTGAGCAATTGAAACAGATGACCTCCAGTGGAAACTCTGTCCCCTCATCTGAATCAGTCCCTGAGGTATGAAGTCAAATAATCATCCAGTTAATATTGTGCTTCTGTTTTATCATTAATGTTAGACTGTTTGAGTCTCTTGCATGTTTGTTCTCTATAATAGGGCTTGAAGGTGCCCTTCAAACTCGAGAAAGTGATGATCTACACACCTGCAGAGAAGGCCTTCACTCCAATGGAACTCCACAGGCTAGGCTATGGACTCTATACTTCTCCAACTCGCCTGCTGATAAGAAGCCCATACAACACAACAGGGACATATTCCCAAGATGTAAACCAAACATATCTCCTTTATTGTCTTTGTCTCTCCCTACTTCTCCTCTCTGTCTGTTGTTTGCATTTCTTTTCCCCTGACAACTTTGAAAAGCCTTCATATGGTGACCAGTCTGTTCACTGCAACAGGTGGCTGGAGTTCCCATGGCGACTTTGACAAGCTCTCTTGTGTACAAGCACCGCTGGATGGTGTCACTGGTAAAAGCAGCAGCCGCATGCCCCACTGGTGAGCCCTCAGCCATGAAGACTTCATGTAAACTAAACATTGGTTAGAGTTGCTGAAGGAGGTGCAATTTCATGACTTGTTGCCCAACTCTGCCTCTGGAGGTGAAATTGTCCAGCAGAGTTTAATTGCAGACTTTATCTAGCACACCTGATGCCACTCAACAAGTCCAGAAAATCTGTGTATTCAGTTGTGTTTGACTGCTTGTATCCACACCTGAAAGTAGCTGTTAGGCACTCCTTTGTGAAAAATAAGCTGGTTGCATCATTCACATTCTTTACATGCCGTGCCTTGCCAGTTAAACTCCAGCAGCTTCATCTTTCTGGTTTTGACTATTTACATGACCTATTTATTTGTTTTGTCGCATTTGATAAAGGTGGCGTGTCTTTCACTGAGGATCTGATCATCTGGCGTCTGCCTCGACACATCACCCCACTGCTGTCCTCTGTCTGTGAGACTCTTGAGGCGTACATGGGGATTGATGGTCAGCGGATGGATGAGGCCACCAGGATTGCCCAGGGCTTCTCTTTCTACGTCACAGACACTCACTTTGTGGTGGCGATGCCGATAGGGTCTCCTCATGGATACTACAAGGTTTGCAACAGAATGGCACGCACACACGCTACGCAGTCACAAAGGGAAGCCCAGTGTTTGGGTCATCACTGTTTAGTTATCAAATGCACACATGGATCTTTTGACTTTAAGAGGATCATGTTCAGCTGTGTTTGGCCTCATATCTAAGAGTGTGTGTGGTGTGTGTGTGTGGTTTTTTTTTTTTTTTTTTTTTAATATACTTAACAGAGCCATGTCCATGAAGGGCGATACCACACCGCCTACTCTATTGAGCCGATGATTGAGCTGCTGTGGAGGGAGATGGGAGATTCAGATGAGACAAGATACAAAGTCCTCTTTCCCATCAGTACTCCACCCATCCCCAGGCCACCACATGTCCAGGACTGTGAGCCTCCACCTTTTTGTGTTCTGTCTGCCTTTTTGTTTTCTGCCTGTGTGCCCACAACCGTGTATTTACATGCAATGTGCATGTCTCTGAGTAAAATGCACCATCATCCACTGTCATTATGTCAGACAGTGGTGTGTTTGGTCTATATAATAATATTAAGTGTAAGGAAGAAGGGGGCATTGGTTGTAATGGCATAGCACAGCAAGCTGCATAATGAATACTGCTCATTTTCAATTCCTACATTAGTCCTACATTACAGATATGAAGACACTAACAGTCTCAGCCTAAAATATTAAATAGTTTATTGAACTGCATTCAAGTCACTAAATATTTGGATTGATTTTGTTTAAAAACATTTTTACTGATTTCTCAATTGCTTATGTGCCATTTTTAGACACCGTTCCAGAGGAAGGCATGTTCAAGATTGTTTTTGGCACATTCCTGCCTGATGTGGAGCTGATCAACATCACCATTGACTCTGCTGTGATGACTCTAGCTGAAGCCACAGCCAATGGTTTTGACATCCAAGTGCATGTCTTTCCTAATGGCTCTAAAGCTTTCAGAGTACAAGTGCCCTTCTCTCATCCAACAGCCGTTAAAGAGGTATGTTTCATTCTACTCTGAAACCACCACCAGATATTAATGTATCTAGGCCCGAATGGGCAACACTGTAATGGATTATTCAAATGTGTTGCCACCACAGAATCCCAATGTTAAGCAGATGACCTATGGACTCCACATGGTGTTTGGCTTTCTCATTCTACCTGAGCAGAGGATGTTTTCTTATTCTTTTGTTTTGGAAGCTGCAGTGGAGGATGCTGGTAAGGTGTGTGTGTGTGTGTGTGTGTGTGTGACCATAGCCCGTTAATGAGTCTTTTGGCTGTGAAGTCTGTTATGAGATCTCCTGGTTATTTTTAGTTTCTGTGATATTTTGTATTTTATGTATTTTTGTTTTAGGCACTACTTCTACATGTTGGAAGTACTGGAAATTAATACATATAGACAGACTGTTTTGGTATCAAGATGTACCTGCTACATTCAACACTAAGTTTAAATGTTGAGTTCAATGTCATTTCAGAAACCCATAGACTTGTATTTTGTTTCCTTTACCTTGCAGGTCTGGCATCTGTAACTGGCTCATGTGATCAGATGAACGTCCACATCACTGTTCAGTACGGAAGCCAAGGCCATAACTTTGAGACAGTGGTTGGTGGCAGCCTGCTGACCGCTGAGCTGGCCCAGAAGTACAGCTTCAATGAGAATGGAACCCATTTCACTTTAACGGTTCCCCTTGGGTCTCCTGACATCGCATTTGAGGTTCAGTAAATCCTGATGCAGTGAAGGGGATTGTCTTGAGAACATTCATTTCTTGTGTCCAGCTTTTCTTTGTTTCTAAAAATGTAAAGCATGCAGAGGTAGTTTGCTGCAACACACACTGGATTTACTTTTTACCTAATTTTGCCTGGCCTAAATTGTATAAATTCTTGGCCAAGAATTGTTCCCTATGAACAGCAGGTGTCTGTAGAACTGTGCAATTTGCTAAATGCTATAACTAGCTTAATGTAAAAGGTCCCTGGTAGGCTACATGAAGGAGAACATGCATGTGTATGATCTGGAAGCATGTGTATGCTTGACTCAAGTCGGTGTGAGGCTGAGCTTATGATCCTCATGGTGGGACTGTCTTGTTTTGGCCTTTTACACACATGTCTCGGCTGGTCCTCCTAAATTGAATCAGGACTGTCTACCATTTAGGGTGACGTTTATGCAATATAAATCTTTGGTGTGATCCCATGTTTCAGGCGGTCCACTCTTCGGATGTGAAGGGCAGACTTGATGTGGCTCTGCAAAACCCAGAGAGAACCTGGAACATCACCTATTTCTCCCTGGCCTGTTCCTTCACCACCTCCATCCTCGGTCTGTTTGATTTATTTATTTGAAATGTCTCGTCACAGAAGATAAAATGCCATACTCAATCTAATTCATGACCCCACAGGTAGTAACTAAGAGCTGTATTTAGATGGCAGTTGTATAGCATAAATGCATTCATGTTATGTGACGTCTTAAATTGACTTTGCTTGCATTCACTCGGGTTCATTTAGAAGAAACGGGAAGCCAATGTGTGAATGTCCATATCACTGGCCTTAAATTAAAACCTGCTGCTTACAACGGTCCTTTGAGGTGCTCTCCTTCCAGTGCCTCACTAGTTGTTTTTATATCCTTTCATTGATATATAATTGACATTTATTATTCTTATTTTCACAATATTTCTCTGCAGACTGCAGTCCAAATGGGACCATTCGGGCACTTGCTGTTAAACTTGATGCTGTGCCCAGCCTAAACCCTGGACAGCTGAGTCTGAACGATCCCTCATGTGGGCCTTCCTTCAGTGATGATCGCTTTGCTTTTTTCTACTTCCGTGTAGACACTTGTGGGACCACTAGAGTGGTACATTGGCTCCCATTGTGGATGATGTTGGACTAAAATTATTATTATAATTATTTATTTTTTTTACCACTGATTTTTTTTCTTTTCTTTTCTTTATCTTTTGTAGTTTAAAGATGATGTGATGGTGTATGAGAACATGGTCTCCTTGAAAAATGATCAAAATAGTAAGACCTTATCGACAACCAATGAAGAGCCGAAATATCGGTAAGAATTCTCTTCAGTTACTGTTCCTTTCCCTGCATGTGTTCACTAAACCTTCAACAGCAAAACTCCTTTCCCTTAACAAGGTAACTAACTACCGCACCCCGTTACAGGTTTCTGTTCTCCTGCATCTACTCTGTGAATGCCACTAACACTTTGGCTTATTTCACCATGCCGCAATCCACTGCACCAGTGGCCGAGGCCGGAGTGGGAGACTTCACGATTAAAATGAGGCTTGCTCAAGGTAAGGTGTGGTTGGGTGGTTTTGTTTGTTTGGGGGGGGGGGGGGTTTCCAGTCAATCCTTTGGTAATTTTCCGTGGTCCTCTATCTCAGATGCGACGTACACTCAGTTCTACGCTGATTGGGACTACCCTATGGGGACGTACCTCAGTCAGCCCCTCTTCTTTGAGGTGGCGCTGACTACGTTAGGCGATCCAAACGTAGAACTCATCATTAACAACTGCTGGGCTACTCTGAATAAGGACCGAACTTCCAAACCAAGATTCGACACCATAGTGGAAGGGTAAGCTCTGAATTGTAACAGCGCAGAAAATGGGCAAAAGTAGTAGAGAAGCAGAGTATACTTTAAGCCATATAAGTGCTGTGTTTCCTGGTACTGATGGAGAATTTAATGGTGTGGTCTTGTGTCCAATCTCTTTATTTTTTTATTTTTGTCTTAGCTGTCCGAATCCTGAGGACCCAGACCAGACTGTCTTCCACCCGGTGACGCCTAATGACAGGGTGCTGTTCCCTTCTCTCGTCAAAAGGTTCGAGGTCAAGATGTTCTCCTTCGCCGAGGCTGAGGATGCCCCTGTAGGCCAGGTCATTTGAGCATTTTTCATTTCATTCTTTTATGTATTGTATTTGCTGCAAGCGTGTGCTTGGGGGATTCTACCATCAGCCAGTAGTCATTACTGCAGAATGGACAGAGTAATGACCTAATGTCTCTTCCCATTTTAGGTGGTTTTCCATTGTGATGTGGTCATTTGTGACCCCCACAGCCCCTTGAATGGACTGTGCCGTGGACAGTGTGCTAACCAGCAGATGGGCAGAAAGCGTGTCCAAAGAGGTACTGTTGAGCAAAGCAACTCTATTGCATGAACTGTTTGTTTTCTGTCCTCAATGAAAATTATAATGATTGCTTGTTTTCCTTGTCTTCAAGGTCCCAGGATGGTTTCTGAACTGCACGTGGAACATGTTTCATCTGGATTAATCTTCCTGTTATGACATTAAAGTTTATAAATTCCCCTAACACTGACTCATACTTCCTTTTTGAAACGGTGTTTTTTTTTTTTAGTCTCCATATGTTTACTTGCATTATCTGATGTATTATAGTTGGGTTTAGTTCAGGTGACACATTTTCATGGGATTTATGACCAGGGGAAAAAAACTTAAGCCATTCTTTTGGTGGTTGACTAGCTTGCTAGCTTTTCGGGCAATACTCTACCGTGCCCTTAAACTTGCTTTTCTGGTTGAGACACCAGAATGACCTTACCATGATGTGATTCTTTAGCACATCCCATAATACCTTCTAATGAGATTCAGTTGTTTATGCAGTGTCATTGCACACTCATGGGCAACTTAAGTAATTGTAACTTAGTAAATGGGTTTTAATAGGATGATTGTGTTTAGGTATACAACCTAGAGCAGGGGTGTCAAACTCAACTACACAGAGGGCTGAAATAAAAATAAAAAATGGGTGTAAGTCCAGGGCCGGACAGTGGGGCAAGCGTTCCCTAAATTGACGTATGCTACCAACGAGGGGACAGTGCATTGTGGGACTTGCAGTATTTGTAGTGCGTTCGACATGCCAGCGGCTGCGGCAGACAAGCTCGATAGATAATTAGATGGATACTTTAATAATCCTGAGGGAAAATTAGGCAAACCAAATACAATTTCACTGTTGCTCATTCAAATCAATGGAACTTCTTGCAACATTCTGAGGAGCTGGTGGGCCAGATTAAATGGCTTGCCGGGCCTGATCAGGCCCCCGGGCCTTGAGTTTGACACATGTGACCTAGAGGGGTACAGTCACCAAGTGAATGACTTCAAGTAACTGATTTCCTTTTTTTTTCTACAATTTTGATATAAAGGTTATTTTGTGGTGAAGTGTCCATAGGACCTCATTTGAGAAATATATATTTTGAACCTGGCTGAGGTCAATTTTGAGGCCCCTTTTTTTAAATTCTAAAACAAATACATTCTAAAGAGACTCAGAATCGACAAGTGTTGTCTGACATTTGACACGAGGCACAAGATGGGGTGTGTGTGCGCAGCACTACCACAAATGCTATCGTCTTCATAACCCAGGGCACTGCATTTCTGCTTTTAAATCCTGAGAGACTAAATGACTCCACCTTCTGGAGAAAGAGTGAAACTATATCTGAGTGTTAACTCATGAAGTAATTGAGCACAATGGCTCAAAACAATTGAAAGAAAATTTGGTAATATTATAGTACTGTGAAATGAATGACAATCTCACACCCAAGTAATACTTTCATAAACTATTAACAGGATTATAAATATACGTTCTTACAAAACAAATGACTTAAGCAGAAAACAGTAAACAATGTTACTAAACAATTAGTTCATACCAAATGTGAGACTTTTGAAGAGTATGTTTTACGAGCGCATCGTATTAATGGCCAGAGCTGGAATCTTCAGCTAAATTAAGCCAGTTATGTCAGCTGTGTCATGAGTAAACACATCAACTACTTTGAACAGATTTAGGTGTAATCAAGCTTTCAAGAGCATACTTCATAGAATGTTACTGGCTACTGACCACAACAGCTGGACCTTATTAGAACCTAACTAGTGTATAACCAATTAGCAGCCAGGAGAAATCTCTGTTTCATGACCTGAGCAAACCTGACAATGATGACACACTTATGAGCACTCATTAATGTTTATTGTACTCACCTGTGTGCATCCCTTTATATAGGCTAGGAGCGCAGACTGGAAATGTACTGCACCTTTCAGTGGCTCACTGGCTTGGGTTGTAAGGGGCAAATTGAGTCTTTGCTGGTGGTGTAGAAAGGATTCAAGCCTCTTCAGTTACAGGAACTTTCCTTGTCAGTGAAAATGGCTGGAATTCTACAACTGTGAGTACTCCGTTTTACAACTTTTGCCAATAGGTACAGTTTGCTTGTGTTTCTTTAAACTGGCATCTTGTCTTCTGTTTTGTAGAGTCCCATGGCTTTTGATGTCGGCTGTTATAATTCCTGCTCATAGTTTCAAACAAAGTAGGTTTTTGCCCGTCTTTTTTTAAAGAGCAAGTTTAAAGAAGCTTTAACTGTGTGGTATGAAGTTAATTCCTGGATCTTTCCTCCTCTACAGTAACTGGCCTGAAGTCTCATTGCCTTGGAAATGTCTTAAAGTTGACCGTAGATAAATCCCTTTCCTTTGGAAGGCACCTGGAAGTGGATGCCATCAGTGAGTTCTTTAAAATTGTTTTGGATAATTCTTTTTTTTTTTTCTTCCCTTTCCCCTCCTGATTAACCTAAGCTTGCACTTGCAGATGGCAGTCAGTTTATCCCCATCACACCCAGCATGGAATCTAAGTGTGGCTACCGCATGGAGTCTGACCCCTGGGGCAACGTGAAACTGTTTGCTTCAGTCCTGAGCTGCCACACTAATAATCAGGTAATGATGTGTCCTCATGGTTTGCTATGTATTGTAACATCAGTTTATCTGCTTTGTTCAAGAAACATAGTAACCAGAAACTTTCACCCAACACATTGCCTAGGACGATGAGGTTTTTGAACTAGGACTGCGTATTCGAATGCATGATGAGCATGAATCTGAGGTGGACACCCACAAGGTGACCAAGACGTGCAACTACAACCAATGGGCTGCTCGTGAGATCCTGTGTGACAAAAACTACATGGAGGTAAAATTGTATTAGTGACCCAAGTGTTCCCAGTAAGGCTCCAAAGGGTTCAAGGCCTTTAGGATTAACTGCACCTTATGTTTGACTAGGTGTCAGTGAACAGGTTGCCACCACCTATTGACCCAGCTGTTGAGCAGACCAAGCTTGAAGATGATCAGTGGGCTGGTGCAGTTCCTGATGCAAGTTGCCTCTGGCCTTCTCCCTTCACGTGTTTGATTTAACCTTAGTGTGACTAGTTCCATTTGAATTAACATACAAAGGCTCCTTTTGAACCTCAAATCTGTGTTTGCCTTGTAGGCTGTGACCTCTGAGAACAACATCTGGAGAATGGTATTCTTCACCCCAAAAGAAAAGTCCATGCCGTTGGCTGACGCTCAAAAGGCTGGGTATAGCATCGCAACAACCCCATCAAGACTGTTCATACGAAGCCCTTATAATACAACTGAGGTCTACTCTGAAAAAGTAAGTTGCCTAACTTATTTGTTTCGTTAAGCATACAAAACAATTTTCTTTAAAATCCTGTAACACTACTGTAACACTACTTTTCTCAGGTTGCTAGTGTGTCAATGAAGGTTCTGAAGGCTACCACATATTTCAAGGACCTGTGGTCTGTCACCATGCTTGACACTGCTGCAGCTTGTCCTACTGGTAAGTAATGGTAACTGCTTTCACTATGATTTTGAATTTGGAAGAGCTACAGTATTATGCCCCCTGGTTCAGATGGTGTGGTCTTCACGGAGGAAACGATGACCTGGTATGTGCCTCGCCACATCAGCCCACTACTTGCATCGAATACCTGTGAGATGCAGGAGTTGCACATGGGCATTGATGGCGAGCGACTTGATGAATCCCAGATGGCCAGCAGGGGTTACACCATGTCTGTGACTGATTCCCACTTTGTCATTGAACTGCCTGTGGGTGGACCTGATGGTTACTTCAAGGTAAGCGCTCATTGGATGGTTGGGAACTTTTGGTTTGCAGGAATCAATTGGCTCTAAAACTTTCCATTTCTGTGGGTTTTTCCACCCCCCCCCCCCCCCCCCTGTAGAGCCATGCTCCTGAGTACCAGTATCATATCTCTTACTTCATTGAGGCCATGATTGAGGTGGTGTGGAAGGAGGCTGACTCTGACCAGCTCACCAGATATAAGGTCTTGTATCCCATCACCACCCCTATGATGCCTAGACCTCCACACGTGACTGACAGTGAGTATCCCAACAAACATTGCTGTGTTTCCATATGGAAGTTCTTTGCTCATTGATCCTTGCTCCACAGATACTGTCCCTGAGGAACGGGTCTTTGATGTACTTTTGGGTACCTTCCTTCCTGATGTGATGCTGGTGAACATGACCTTTGCCACTGGTGTACTGACTGTTGCCGAGGCCAACGCAAGAGGCTTCAATGTCCAAGAGAAACGCCTCACCAATGGTTACAAAGGCTTCAGTCTTCAAGTGCCCTTCTCTGACTCTGTGGTCCTGAAGAGTGTATGTCTATCCACTTCCAAATCTTGTCAAGAGCTTTCTATTTGCTTGTCCGTGCCCCCCACCCAGTATTAAAGCCTTCATTTCTATATTGCAGAATCCTGATCGGGAGTTCACGACTTACACCCTTCCTTTGAGCTTTGGCCTGGTTGTCCTACCTGAGCAATCCCCATTCTCTCATCCAGCTGTGCTGGAAGCAACACTTCATGATGTTGGTACGGTAGCCTTGCCTTTAGCACACTTGTCATGGGTTCTGTCTTGGAGCATTTTGAGGAACTGTGTCCTTTTTCTGCTGCAGTGCTTCCTGTCGTAACTGGAACTTGTGATAACGAAAGCTACCACGTCACCGTGGCCTATGGAAGTCATGGCAGTGATTTTAAAACCATTGTGGGCAAGCAGGAGATGACTTCTGACCTAGCAACGAAGTACAACGTCCGTGAGAATGCTACACACATGACTTTGAGTGTGCCATTCCTCTCATCTGATGCTGTATTTACAGTAAGCTTTTTTTTTTTTTTTTATTGCTAACTTGAGCTTTCATCAGCAAGTATACTTTCATTACTAACAATGTTGCATACCTGTCTGTAGTTTGTACTTTCATCTGCTGCTGGGGGTCGGCTGGACTTGAAGGTCATCGACCCACTCAATAATTGGAGCCTCAACAACTTCTCTCTGGCCTGTACCTTTCCTATGCCTCTGACTGGTTAGTGTACCCCTTCTTGAGTGATTAAACTGGGGTTGAAGTGGTCTGTGACTTGGTTGTAATGCAACACTTGCTGCCTTTCTGTCTGCAGAGTGTCACCCTAATGGCACAATGATTGCCCTGGCCCTGAAGGTTGAGTCGGTGCCAAATCTTATTCTCAGTCAGCTCACCCTAAAGGACCCATCATGCAAACCCATGTTCAGCAGCGATCAATTTGCCTCCTTCTCTTTCCCTGTTAACAGCTGCGGAACAACCCGGACAGTAAGATTTCACTTTAAGCTTTTGTGAGCTACCATGTGTTTGTCGGCATATACATAACATGTATAACCCTTCCTTTGCTTTGTAGTTCTTAGATGGCTTCATGGTATATCAGAATGAGATCACCATGTCTAAGCAAGGAGATGTGAAGAATGTCAAGACAACTTCCCACCCAGAGTACCGGTATGTTCAATATTTTTGTATTTCTCATCTCCCCCTCCCCACCAACTTGTATTGTGGCTTTACCTTGAACGTCTTCTCTGGCTCCTAGACTCACCATCTCCTGTTACTATGAGAACAATGACTTTAAGATGCTGCAGTTTCTCCCAGAGGGTCGCTCCTTTGACCGCCCTCCACAGCCTGCCTTTGGGGAGATGAGGGTCCGCATGAGGCTGGCAACTGGTGAGTATCTTTCCAAATATGAATTTGAGATTTTTAAAGTGATTCTCTCTGCAATACTTTGTTCCCCTCCTCAGATGTGTCCTACAACACATTTTACACCGAAGAGGACTATCCTGTGGTGGAGACCTTGATGAGTCCCCTTTACTTTGAGGTTGAGTTGTTGGAGTCCACAGATCCACAACTTGTGCTGTTCCTGGAGAGCTGCTGGGCAACCCTTGAAAAGGACAGGCTGTCCACGCCACGATGGAACATCATTGTTGATGGGTACAATTATCTATAAACCTTCAAACTTGACCAAATTCAGAAATCATTGACTTCCAGTATCTTCCTATAAAAGCAATGCATAGTTTGGAATAAATGCCTTTACATTTCAACTCTACAGGTGTGCAAACCAGGATGATCGGTATTTACCAAGCATTCATCCTGTAACTGCTGATGGCAGAGTCCAGTTCTCTTCCCACTTCAAACGCTTTGACATGAAGATGTTTGCTTTTGTCCAAGATAATGTGGTGCTTAAAGACCAGGTAGGTACATTTGCTGCTCCTTACCTGCTTATAAATGGGTTATAAACCCTGACATTAATTTGACCCCCCCATCTCTTGCAGATTTTCATTCACTGTGACGCTGCCATTTGTGACAACAACAAACAAAGTGATGGACTCTGCTATAGAAGTTGTCCTAGTTCCCCTGGAAATGTCCATGAGCTGAGCAGCATTAAGAGCAGTGAGTGTTCTCCTTGATTCAGTTGCTCAATGGTGTTCTGTGGTTGGTGTTAATACTCCCTTGTCTTTGTTTGTAGGCCGAAGCAGTGCAAAGTATTCTCCCAAGTCAAGAACACAGCTCTCTTCAGGTCGCATCAGGCTGTCATCGTGACACACAACCTTGTTGTACAAATAAAAGGATTGTCTTTAAAACAAATATCTTGTCTTGTAGTTCTTTAGAGCAGGGGTTCTCAACCTTCACTATTTCTATCCTCTACAAGGACAACGATCTAGGAGCCTAGAAATGATTTCAACAAAGTCTAACTAGATATTGCATTGTGCACCAGAACCTTAAACCCCATAGAGCTTTTTCAGTCAAAGGGATTTATATCCAAGAGTTTTGAAACACAGGAATTTATCAGTAGGTCTGTTTGTGCACAGCAAGTCAATAAAACCAGAAGACTCAAAAGATGGCATGCACTAAAAACAAGTGATGGGAAAATGCAAACAAGACCACTCAGGTAGGCCCAATTAAAATAGATGTTGCTTCAGACATCTGGTCTGAATAATGATTTAAATCTATCAACATTAATCGCCCCAAGCAGACAGTGGGATGCTCTCCACAGAAAAGCATGTCCTCTTGTAGAATACTGCTCCAACGATGACGCACAAAAAACAGCAAAAATGCAGCGTTACTGACATCCGCCGACTCATCCAACTGTATTGAAAAGAACAAGCTACCTTTCATCCTTTCCAGGACCTGGGTCTGTATATCCAAGGCCATCTCCAAAATCCGGCAATTTACTCTGTCGTTTGAAAGTGGTGCTGTCTTCTCACTTGAGAGACTTCTCAATTTTTCCGCTAATATAGCCAGAGCGTAGAACGTTAGCATGACTGAGGGCCTCAACTTGATGACGCTGTAAAGTTCGAACAAGATATATGGAAAAGACAAACTGCATATTGAAGTTTTCCTGATCTGTTGTTGCATGGTGGTTCTGGTGTGAGTATAGAAATCCTCATATGGGGGACTGATGGAACCGCAAAATGGATATTCTACTGTTATTTTGTATCATTTGTATCTGTAACTCATACCATTGGATGTGTACTCACTGAGATCTGAACAATTAGCATGTGAACCCTTTCACCCAGATAGCCTCTTTCCTGCTACCACCCTTTGTCTTCTGTTCATTCTACGACCTAAGAAACATCTCAAGGCTGAGACCCTCTTTACCAAAACTTGCTGCAGAAAGGTTGGTGCACGCATTCCTCATCTCCCGTCTTGACTACTGCAACTCTCTGCTGGCAGGTCTGCCAGCGAAAACCGTTCGGAGGCTGCAGTATGTTCAGACCCGTTCTCACCCAGACACGGAAATGGGAACACATCATCCCAGTCCTACACTCCCTCCACTGGCTTTCAGTCAAGTCCTTCTCATAGGCCATAAACACTACTGGTCCAACCTATCTCCAGGACCTCCTCATCCCTCACTTCACATCAAGGACACTTAGGTCTAGAAACTCAAATCTCCTTGCAGTTCCCCGGACAAAAATGACTGAAATGGGGGATCGTGCCTTCTCCTCGCCAGGGGCCACGACTCTGGAACGAGCTCCCGGAGAACATTAGGGCCTTCGATTCCCCTGGTGCTTTTAAATCACATCTCAAGACCCACTTATTTATCTCTGCCTTCACCGAAAGTCCTGGTTTCTGTTTTAGTTTTCTTTTCTATCTGTGTTTTTTTTAGAATGCATTGTTTTAAATTGCTCTGTCCGATTTTACTTTTTTTTTAAATACACAATATTCAACCTCATTATAGTCTTATTATCTATTTCAAATGTGTTATCTTTTTTTAAGTATTCTATATTATCCTATCTTCTGCACTTCATTAGCATTTGTATTACTTTGTATTATTGTTGTTGTGATTGTCTATACCATGTTAAGCACCTTGAGAAATCTTTGTATTTTAAAGTGTGCTATACAAATAATATCCATTATTATTATTACTATTGTTATCACCCCCTTCCCTCCATCTCACTGTCTCCCCTTCTTGCCATCACCTGTAGGGTGTGGTCTCCCCTCCCCTGTTGTATTCTACCTGACTGAATGTTATAAGAGCCAAAATAGCCCACAATCATGTAGGCCATTCTCTGAGTACCAGCTGAGAGGGGGTCTCCACGCTGAAATAAACTCCAGAATTCCTGATTTTGTCTTCCAGTCCCTTCTTCAACTTTGGCGGGCTCATTTAGATTCTATCAAGACGTGAGAGCAAAAAACACTTCCCTGCTGTGAGGAGAAGTTTGATGTGTCTAGATGTGTTGATACAGTTTTTGTGTCAAGTTTATATGCCTAGTTTGTGTGCCTAGTTTGGGGCATAGCTTGTGCCTGTATTGGGCCTAGAACGTGCCAATCTGGAGTACTTTGAGTCATTTTGATGTATTTTGATTTGTTTGTTTATTTCTTGGGCACATGTTTTGGGGTTTTGAGGCCCTTGTAAATAAATATACATTTTTATATATATTTTTATAAGACCCACCATCTCCTGCACTGTGGTTTTCCCCACTGCACCATCAAGTCCTGGTGCCACATCCCAAATAAAATGGGGTGACCGCTCTTCCTCTCACACCATGCAATTTCTGTTATGCCAATCATTGCTAATACTTTATTCTGTTAGACAGCAGCTGGTTACTGTAGGACTTCATTGCTCCTTAAATGTGCAGTACACATTGTTGCGCTGACCACAATGTCCATCAAAATTCTCCTACAGCTGTCCCACTATAACAAGTTCTAAAACCATTTTGCAAATTGTTTTCTGCTTTAAAGATTAGTGGTAGTGTTTATTTATTTTTAAATGGGTATTTTTGAATCTGCAGTTAGGTCTTTGGATCACAAGACCTCAATGTGTAGCTCCTGTGTTTAAAAAGTTTTTACTTCTGGTTTAGTAAAGTCATCCTGTTTTCCTGCACTGGTCAAGTGCTTGACAGTAATCAAAATCCAACCATCATCTTAATATCCTCTGTTAATCTTGTCTTGACTATCTATTATTGTTTGGTGTAAACTCTGTTTAGCATCTTCAAAATTTTGAGACATTTCTTGGCATCTTCAAAATTTGGAGAAATTTCTTAGCATCTTCAAAAAATCTAAATTCAAGAAACCTCCAGATTCAGGTGTGTTCAAGCTTTAAAGAGTATGTAAGATATATTACCTGATTGGCTACTGAGCACAAAAGCTGGACCTTATTACAATCCAACCTTATGGTTTATAACCAATTAGCAGCCAGGAGAAATCGCTGTTTCATGACCTGAGCACACCTGACAATGATGTCAAACAGATGAGCACTCGTTAATGTCTATTGTACTCACCTGTGTGCATCCCTTTATATAGGCTAGGAGCACAGACTGGGAATGTACTGCACCTTTCAGTGGCTCTCTGGCTTGCGGTGTAGGGGGCAAATTGAGTCTTTGCTGGTAGTGTAGAAAGGATTCAAGCCTCTTCAGTTTCAGGAACTTTCCTTGTCAGTGAAAATGGCCATAATTCTACAACTGTGAGTACTCTGTTTTACAACTTCAGCTGAAAGGTTCAGTTTGCTTGTGTTTCTTCTTACTGGTGTCTTGTCTTCTGTTTTGTAGAGTCCCATGGCTTTTGATGTCGGCTGTTATGATTTCTGCTCAGAGTAGTTTCAAACAAAGTAGGTTTTTGCCCGTCTTTTTTTAAAGAGCAAGTTTAAAGAAGCTTTAACTGTGTGGTATGACGTTAATTCCTGGATCTTTCCTCCTCTACAGTAACTGGCCTGAAGTCTCATTGCCTTGGAAATGTCTTAAAGTTGACCGTAGATAAATCCCTTTCCTTTGGAAGGCACCTGGAAGTGGATGCCATCAGTGAGTTCTTTAAAATTGTTTTGGATAATCCTTTTTTTTTTTTTCTTCCCTTTCCCCTTCTGATTAACCTAAGCTTGCACTTGCAGATGGCAGTCAGTTTATCCCCATCACACCCAGCATGGAATCTAAGTGTGGCTACCGCATGGAGTCTGACCCCTGGGGCAACGTGAAACTGTTTGCCTCAGTCCTGAGCTGCTACACCAATAATCGGGTAATGACGTGACGATGTGTCCCCATGGTTGGCTATGTATCGTAACATCAGTTTATCTGCTTTGTTCAAGAAACATGGTAACCAGAAACTTTCACCCAACACATTGACTAGGACGATGAGGTTTTTGAACTAGGACTGCGTCTTCGAATGTATGATGAGTATAAAGCTGAGGAGGATGTGCACAAGGTGACCAAGACCTGCAACTACAACCAATGGGCTTCTCGTGAGATCCTGTGTGACAAAAACTACATGGAGGTAAACTTGTATTATTGACCCAAGTGTTCCCAGTATGGCTCCAAAGGGTTCAAGCCCTTTAGGATTAACTGCACCTTATGTTTGAATAGGTGTCAGTGAACAGGTTGCCACCACCTATTGACCCAGCTTTTGAGCAGACCAAGCTTGAAGATGATCAGTGGGCTGGTGCAGTTCCTGATGCAAGTTGCCTCTGGCCTTCTCCCTTCACGTGTTTGATTTAACCTTAGTGTGACTAGTTCCATTTGAATTAACATACAAAGGCTCCTTTTGAACCTCAAATCTGTATTTGCCTTGTAGGCTGTGACCTCTGAGAAGAACATCTGGAGAATGGTATTCTTCACCCCAAAAGAAAAGTCCATGCCGTTGGCTGACGCTCAAAAGGCTGGGTATAGTATCGCAACAACCCCATCGAGACTGTTCATCCGAAGCCCTTATAATACACCCGAGGTTTACTCTGAAAATGTAAGTTGCATATATATATATATATATATATATCATACAAAACCATTTTCTTAAGTCCTGTAACTCTACTTCTCTCAGGTTACTAGTGTCTCCATGACAGTTCTGAAGGCTACCACATATTTCAAGGACCTGTGGTCTGTCACCATGCTTGACACTGCTGCAGCTTGTCCTACTGGTAAGTAATGGTAACTGTTTTCACTACTCTGATTTTGAAGTTGGAAGAGCTACAGTGTTATGCCCCCTGGTTCAGATGGTGTGGTCTTCACGGAGGAAACGATGACCTGGTATGTGCCTCGCCACATCAGCCCACTACTTGCATCGAATACCTGTGAGACGCTGGAGTTGCACATGGGCATTGATGGCGAGCGACTTGATGAATCCCAGATGGCCAGCAGGGGTTACACCATGTCTGTGACTGATTCCCACTTTGTCATTGAATTGCCTGTGGGTGGACCTGATGGTTACTACAAGGTAAGCGCTCATTGGATGGTTGGGAACTTTTGGTTTGCAGTAATCAATTGGCTCAAACTTTCCATTTTTCTGTGGGTTTGTGTGTGTCCCCCCCGTAGAGCCATGCTCCTGAGTACCAGTATCATATCTCTTACTTCATTGAGGCCATGATTGAGGTGGTGTGGAAGGAGGCTGACTCTGACCAGCTCACCAGATATAAGGTCTTGTATCCCATCACCACCCCTATGATGCCTAGACCTCCACACGTGACTGACAGTGAGTATCCCAACAAACATTGCTGTGTTTCCATATGGAAGTTCTTTGCTCATTGATCCTTGCTCCACAGATACTGTCCCTGAGGAACGGGTCTTTGATGTACTTTTGGGTACCTTCCTTCCTGATGTGATGCTGGTGAACATGACCTTTGCCACTGGTGTACTGACTGTTGCCGAGGCCAACGCAAGAGGCTTCAATGTCCAAGAGAAACGCCTCACCAATGGTTACAAAGGCTTCAGTCTTCAAGTGCCGTTCTCTGACTCTGTGGTCCTGAAGAGTGTATGTCTACACTTCCAAGTCTTGTCAAGAGCTTTCTATTTTCTTGTCCCTGCCCCCCTCCCAGTATTAAAGCTTTCATTTCTATATTGCAGAATCCTGATCGGGAGTTCACGACCTACACCCTTCCTTTGAGCTTTGGCCTGGTTGTCCTACCTGAGCAATCCCCATTCTCTCATCCAGCTGAGCTGGAAGCAACACTTCATGATGTTGGTACGGTAGCCTTGCCTTTAGCACACTTGTCATGGGTTCTGTCTTGGAGCATTTTGAGGAACTGTCCTTTTTCTGCTGCAGTGCTCCCTGTCGTAACTGGAACTTGTGATGACGAAAGCTACCATGTCACCGTGGCCTATGGAAGTCATGGCAGTGACTTTAAAACCATTGTGGGCAGTCAGGAGCTGACTTCTGACCTAGCAATGAAGTACAATGTCCGTGAGAATGCTACACACATGACTTTGAGTGTGCCATTCCTCTCATCTGATGCTGTATTTACAGTAAGCTTCTTTTTTTATTTAATTGGTAACTTGAGCTTTCATCAGCAAGTGTACTTTCATTACTAACTATGTTGCATACCTGTCTGTAGTTTGTTCTTTCATCTGCTGCTGGGGGTCGGCTGGACTTGAAGGTCATCGACCCACTCAATAATTGGAGCCTCAACAACTTCTCTCTGGCCTGTACCTTTCCTATGCCTCTGACTGGTCAGTGTCCCTTTTCTAGAGTATTGATAAAACTGGGGTTGAAGTGGTCTGTGACTTGGTTGTAATGCAACACTTGCTGCCTTTCTGTCTGCAGAGTGTCACCCTAATGGCACAATGATTGCCCTGGCCCTGAAGGTTGAGTCGGTGCCAAATCTTATTCTCAGTCAGCTCACCCTAAAGGACCCATCGTGCAAACCCATGTTCAGCAGCGATCAATTTGCCTCCTTCTCTTTCCCTGTTAACAGCTGCGGAACAACCCGAACAGTAAGATTTCACTTTAAGCTTTTGTGAGCTACCATGTGTTTGTCGGCATATACATGCATAATCCTTCCTTTGCTTTGTAGTTCTTGGATGGCTTCATGGTATATCAGAATGAGATCACCATGTCTCAGCAAGGAGGTGTGAATGTCAAGACTACTTCCAACCCAGAGTACCGGTATGTTTAGTTCTCAGTCTTTTATTTTTATTTCTCCCCCTCCCCACCAACTTGTATTGTGGCTTTAGCTTGAACGTCTTCTCTGGCTCCTAGACTCACCATCTCCTGTTACTATGAGAACAATGACTTCAAGATGCTGCAGTTTCTCCCAGAGAGTCGCTCCTTTGACCGCCCTCCACAGCCTGCCTTTGGGGAGATGAGGGTCCGCATGAGGCTGGCAACTGGTGAGTATCTTTCCAAATATGAATTATGAGATTTTTAAGTGATTCTCTCTGCAATACTTTGTTCCCCTCCTCAGATGTGTCCTACAACACGTTTTACACCGAAGAGGACTATCCTGTGGTGGAGGCCCTGAGGCGTCCCCTTTACTTTGAGGTTGAGTTGTTGGAGTCCACAGATCCACAACTTGTGCTGTTCCTGGAGAGCTGCTGGGCAACCCTTGAAAAGGACAGGCTGTCCACGCCACGATGGGACATCATTGTTGATGGGTACAATTATTTATAAACCTGCTAAACTGAACCAAATTCAGAAATGACTTGCAGTATCTTTCTATAAAAGCAACAGAATTGCAATGCATAGTTTGGAATAAATGCCTTTACATTTCAACTCTACAGGTGTGCAAACCAGGATGATCGGTATTTACCAAGCATTCATCCTGTAACTGCTGATGGCAGAGTCCAGTTCCCTTCACACTTCAAACGCTTTGACATGAAGATGTTTGCTTTTGTCCAAGATAATGTGGTGCTTAAAGACCAGGTAGGTACATTTGCTGCTCCTTACCTGCTTATAAATGGGTTATAAACCCTGACATTAATTTGACCCCCCCCCCCCCCATCTCTTGCAGATTTTCATTCACTGTGACGCTGCCATTTGTGACAACAACAAACAAAGTGATGGACTCTGCTATAGACGATGTCCTAGTTCCCCTGGAAATGTCCCTGAGCTGAGCAGCATTAAGAGCAGTGAGTTCTCCTTGATTCAGTTGCTCAATGGTATTCTGTGGTTGGTGTTTAATATTCCCTTGTCTTTGTTTGTAGGCCGAAGCAGTGCAAAGTATTCTCCCAAGTCAAGAACACAGCTCTCTTCAGGTCGCATCAGGCTGTCATCGTGACTCAAAACCATGTTATACAAATAAAAGGATTGTCTTAAAAAGAAATATCTTGTCTCGTGGTTTCTTCTTTAAACAATTTTAAGTCTGTTCAAACCCAACATTTGTCTGCAACTCTACTTATGTTGCAACTTTTTTCATACTGAATTTGCAGTAAGCAAGTGTAACCATGCCATCTCTTGTCATTCATGGTTAATACTTTGTTCTGTTGGTAGATGGTTACTGTAGGACTTCATTGGTCCTTAAATGTGCAGTACACATTGTTGCTCTGACCCGAATGTCAAATTCTCCTACAGCAGTACCACCATTACAAATTCTCATTTTGCAAATGATAATCTGGTAAAGATTAGTGGAAGTGTTTATATTAAGTATTTTGAATCTGCAGTTAGGACCGGGATCACAAGCCCTTAATGTTTAGCGCCTGTGTTTAAACCTTCGACTTCTGGTTTTAAGTCTTCCTGTTTACTAATTTTCATGTGTAAAATATGCTTGTATTGTAGGGACAAGGTACTCAAGATAACAGACCAGAAGCAAGAGGCAGACTTTGGTTTTGTGCAGAATTTTTAAATCAGCAATTTGATCACACTAGGTTTTTGTACAACACTGAACCAAGGAAAAAGTGTGACATCATTGATTGTGGGTAGAGAAACATGAGGCTGTCTGGTTTGACAACTTTACACAATACATTAAACATTTATTTTACAAATGGGTCTGGTCAGGTGCTTGACGGTACTCAAAGTCCAACCATTAGCTTAATATCTTCTGTTCATCTTGTCTTTATCTATTATTGTTTGGTGTAAACTCTGTTTGGCATCTTCAAAATTTGGATTCAATTCCAGAACCTTCTTGAAGTCTCTTTCGGCATCTTCAAAAAATCCTTGAAAACAAATGAAGATGCTTAGGCTGCAACCACACAAAGTTTGAAGTGAAGTCTACTTATCTAGGCTATTTTTTGGCACAAAATTCAACTGTAGTGTTTACAAAGACCAATCGCTTCATGAATGGTTAGTTGCCTCCATTAAACCAGTACGAGGCGACGATGCTGTGACTCATGACTGAAGGCTTTACCTAGTCTGTAGCGTATCAATCCTCTGTTGTAGTATGGAACTTCAAATTCATTATTTGCCTCAATTGCCAAAGTGTAATCCTCCATTGCTTCTTTGAAGTCAACTCTCAAATACTTTATCTGGCCGCGGTTATTCAAAGCTACTGCAAGGTCAGTGGCGTCACATTCCCTGAAACAAAACATAGTTTTAGGCTATATCTAGCTGTTCAGTAAATGTATAAATCAAGTACCCTCTAACATTATTTCAATGGTAGCTTGTAGCAATACACGATTAGTTCAGATAGTTGTCTTGATGAAATTACCTTGATTGTTTCTTACAATACGCCATAAAGTGACTATATAATTCCTCAGCCTGTTTGAAGTTTTTGTTGTTAAACTCCGTATGAGCTTGTTTAAGAATGGTGTGAGTTTTATTTTCCATGTAGGCTAGTTCACACTCGCTGACCACTGACAAACAAACCTTAGCATGTGATTCTATCAGTGGCTAACCGTATTTCTTCTGTGTTTTTGACAGGGTGACGTTTCCATTTCACTTGGACTGTGCTGCCACCTAGTGAGTAAATGCATACTCAAGTTGACTTCTTTGGAAGCAATCATGTTGAATTCACATTCAAGTTAATTAGAGAGGTACACTTCAATGTGTTTTTTGAACTGTAAACTAAATTAAATGACTACTGTGATGAAACACATCAATGGTGGTGTTTATATTGACAATTACAGTTTTCTGCATTTTAGGCCAATGGTGACGTACATTCAACTGGTTTGTACATATACAGTAGGCTATGCCATGATATACATACATTTGAATGCAGAGTTCTGACAGCACATTTTCTTTCAGTATCCCTCAGTATCTTTCTATGTTGTGCATGTCAAAAGAATCTGCCCAAAAAACTCACTTTTCACATTTCTCCTTAAGATATAAAAAAATAATGGTGAGAAAATCAGTACCAAAATATGCTTCTCCTTCAACATTTCAGAACCTTTTTTATGCATCACATCAGTGTTTTCACTCAAAGTTATTCTTACATTCTGACATTAAGACTTTGGGCATTTCCCTGACCAAACTGCACAGAGACGTCTTTCACATTTTGTCTCCATGGGAAAATGTTCAGGGTGAGACATTCTTAGGAGGATCCTCAAAGGTCAGAAGGTCAAGCTGTCTAGTTGTTAAACATAATACACAAAACATCTCTAGTGAGCTAAATGGTTCAGTGACCACTTCCTTACTGCACAATTTATCTCTAGTCAAATGGTTCAAAGACATTCTTTAAACAAAGACAAATAGGGAGGTTATGGCAGCTTTTTAAAAGTTCCAGTCAATTGTAAGAACCACACTGTCATATAAAATGGACAAGCTAAACTTTGCAAAAACAGCCCCACTTTTGGAGAAATAGAAATAGTCTATAATGAAGTTACCTGACTTACTGAGTGTATGGGTCAAGACTGAAGGTGAGGAGGGTGAATTGGAAAAGGACCATTTCTTTTTTTTTTTTTCTCCAAGAGACCTGAATCTTGTTGTTTGCTGTGAGAAATAACACAGACAGTCAAAGTCCACTCCACCCTTGGGAGAGCAAGAATGAGCAGATATCAATCACTTCCACGTCCAAAACAGTGTGAGAAATCCCATCTCCTGGCAACCAACGGTGTTTAAGTGTCTGTGGCATCAGTTTTATGCCAGTCCATTGGAAGAGGACTAAACTGTCTTATACATTTGAAATAAATAAATGTATTCATTTAGTTTACTAGTAAATGACTAGTTTTGATGTGTGTTAATGAAATCCGTGGACTAAACATAAGTGTAAATGCTATGTGAGGATTTTGGCAAATATGGTGTGAGACACCTGTGTTTGCATTTGTGTGCAGAACATTTGTTGAACTACCATCTCTGGTGTTTGCATTCGTTCTAACAAGTCTCACAAAAAGAGTATAGCTGGCAAAGACTGAAGGCAAGAAGCCTTTCTTGGGGAAAGTTTTTTCCAGGCTGTCTGTTACATATCATCATATAGGAAACACAGACTGACTTCCTCATGGGTCTGTCTCATTCATATGTAACAGACAGGTTGGATTTTATCATGTGTTTCCTATTTGAGTTTAACAAATACTAATGCCAGAGGTACATCAGGTCACTGCCACTCCATGAGGGTAATAGACCTCTACGGGGGATTATACTGCTGTAGCAATAAAGCCAATTATGCATGCATGCATTTAGCAGACGCTTTTGTCCAAAGCGACGTACAAGGGAGAGAACAATCAAGCTAAGAGCAACAATAAATACTGCTTTTTTCTTTTTTTTTCAAGAAATAGAAAACGACATAGAAAGAAAAAGAAGTGCGGGACTGTCACTGCTTAAGTGCAAGTTAAGCCAATGTGCCAGTTAGGAAGGTAGGTGCTCTCTGAAGAGTTGGGTCTTCAAGAGCTTCTTGAAGAGGGACACCCCTGCTCTGGTAGTGCTAGGCAGGTCGTTCCACTTACGTGGAAATACAACTGAGAATAGTCTGGATTGCTGTGCTTGCACAGGAGGCAGTGTCAGACGACGCTCACTGGATGAGCGCAGCATCCTGGGTGTAACATTTGCTCTTATCGGTAGGTGGGAGCAGAACCAGTAAGCACTTTGTAGGCAAGCATAAGTGACTTGAACTTGATGACAGCAGCTACCAGCAGCCAGTGGAGCTCAATGAGTAGCGGGGTGACATGTGCCCTCTTTGGTTGGTTGAACACCAGACGCGCCGCCGCGTTCTGGATCATCTGTAGTGGTTTCACCACGCAAGCCAGCAGTCCTGTTAGGAGGGCGTTGCAGTAGTCGAGGCGGGAACTCACCAAGGTTTGCACCAGCAGCTGGGTGGCATACTGGGTTAGGTACGGCCTGATTTTGCGGATGTTGTATAGCGCAAAGCGGCATGACCTGGCGACAGCGGCGATGTGGGCTGTGAAGGTTAGTTGGTCATCAATAATGACCCAGAGGTTTCTTGCTGTTTTGGATGGAGCAAGAGATAAAGAGTCAGTATTGATATTGATGTTGTGGTGGATGAACTGTTTAGCTGGGAAGACCATCAGTTCTGTTTTGGCCAGGTTCAGCTGAAGGTGGTGGTTTTTCAAGGTGGTGGATATATCAGCAAGACAGTCCGATATATATATATAGGGGGTGGGTACCCTAAATACTATATATATATTTGATGTGAAATATGAAATTAAATCAGTGTAGATTTTGAAGGTTAAAATATTACCTCTGGCCTTCACAGTCTGTAAAGTATCCTAAAAAATGTATTGAAGACAAGGTTCCAACTGAACCAGTACAGTCGTATGAAAAAGTTAAGGCACCCTTCTGAGGCTGCATGATAATTTACTCTGTCTTCAACAAAAAAGATCACAGTGGAATATTATTAATTTTCTAGTTAACACTGAGTACTGGGGTTTTCCAGACAAAGATATTTGGTGTAGCAGTATTTAGCTGTGTGAAATTAAATCAAATGTGAAAGATAACACCTGTAACTACTCAAAACTGATTAATTGCAACACATAATTCGTCTGATTAGCTCGCACTGCCGCCTCACAGTAAGAAGGTCCTGGGTTGTATTCCCGTTTTGGGGGCTGTTGGTCCTGGTGGGTAGGTTCTCCCTAGGCCTCCAGTACTCAGGAGGGACAGTCCAGGATGGGATAAAAGTAGAGAGTAAATTCACTGCGACCGCGGCCTGCTGTGTGTGTGTGTGTGTGTGTGTGTGTGTGTGTGTGTGTGTGTGTGTGTGTGTGTGTGTGTGTGTGTGTGTGTGTGTGTGTGTGTGTGTGTGTGTGTGTGTGTGTGTGTGTGTGTGTGTGTGTATATGCACTTTTCCGCAGTGAGTAAAATATTCATATTTGGTGGGGGTTCATCATGCTGTGTAGCTAGTGCAGGTACTGGGAATCTTGTTAAAGTTGAGGGTCGCATGGATTTAACTCAATATCAGCCAAATCTTGAAAATAATGTTCAAGAATCTGCCACAAAGTTGAAGTTACGCCAGAATTGGGTGTTTCAGCAAGATGCGAAATGACCTGAAACATTGCTCCAAATCTACCAAGGCATTTATGCAGAGGAACAATATTGTGTTCTGGAAGGGCCATCCCAGTCCCCAGACTTGAATATTATTGAAAATCTATGGGATGACTTGAAGCAGGCTGTCCACACTAGGCAGCCATCAAACATAACTGAACTGGAGATGTTTTGTAAGGAGGAATGGTCCAAAATACCTTCATCCAGACACTCATCAGAGGCTATAGGAAGCGCCTAGAGGCTGTTATTTTTGCAAAAGTAGACTCTAGTTAATATTGATGTGATTTTTCTGTTGGGGTGCCCAAATGTATGCACCTGTCTTATTTTGTAATGCTGCATTTGACATATTTTTCTGTTTATCCAATAAACCTTATTTCACTGCTGAAATATTACTGTGTCCATGAAATGTTATGTAAGGGATAACGGCCGACGAGCTGTGCAGTTCTACGAAGTTAATGGACGCTGCGGGGCAAAGAACACCACGACGCGGAGTGTTGCTCCGCGAAGTCCATTAACTTCGTAGAACTGCACAGCTCGGAGGCCGTTATCCCGCTTATCTCCCGTTTACAACATCCAAAAATGTTTGTATTATTATTATTATTATTTAGAATTTCCTTTATCTTTAGGAAATTTAATATGCATAATAACCTGATGAATTCTTGATTTGAAGCCTAGTGCTCCCGTTAGATAAAGTAGTGAGAAAGTAGTGCTTGGAACTGGAACTTTAGTTTCCCGAGGCATTGCTGCAAAGTGACACTCATGAGCTCACCTCTGTAAACGGACACACGGACACAGGTGTTGTTCATAAGGTTTTACTATTTACAGTTGAACTCCACGTTTCCGTTGATGGTGAAGTTGGACAGAGCAACAGGGAGGTCAAGTTTGCGCGTCGTGGAGTTCTTTGCCCCGCAGCGTCCATTAACTTTGTAGAACTGCACAGCTCGTCTGCCGTTATCCCTTACTTAACGTCTGAGAGGAGGGAGGCACATGTCTGTGGCATTTAGACACTTCCTCTGAAAAGATTAACTGGCTGCTCTGTCAGTACAGATGCCATGACCTCTCATGGTAGGCAAACCTCTCCATACTTATCATCAACCTTTCAACTTAAGAACGTAGTAAATGTAATGTATTCAGCCATATAATAATAATAATAATAATAATAATAAAAGCAACATGAATAATAATGATGATTTTACTAATAATGATAATAATATGCTTATGGTGATGGTGGTGATGATGATAATATAATGCATTATTACATTCTCAATTTTAAGTACTATAACTTTAACTTCTGACTAGATTTTTCGTGTATATTTGAAGAAAGATGTAAGGTTTATGTTGGAATGTTTAGTATGTCTAGACTCTCTGAAGTGAGACACAGCATGAGCTCTCTCTATGTTTGAGAGGAACGATACTTCTTCCCTCTTTCTATATTTGCTATAGGCTTATGAAAGACCTTCTTGTTGTCTAGGGAAGATGGGCCTGGCATAGTTTGTATATGAATTTCACTCCCAGAGCTGAAAATGTGCTCTTCTTGACATTGAGGCGTAAAAGCACAAGTCCGTATCAGACATACAGCACACATACACCAGCAATAAAACTTCCTTCGGTGTCTGCCTCAGCACAATGACTTGTTGTATGACGTAAGTGCACATGATATAAGAAATAATTCTAAAGCAGCCTCAGTTTTTTTTACATTTTTTATGTGTAAAGGAGCAGGTATAATATACGTATAACATACTTTGATATGCATTCTACTCACTGTAACATTGTTACAGTATGTTATATATTTATTTAAAAATGTACTCCAGCTAAGAGCTGTGATAAATCCAGTTTCATAAACCAGACAAAATTATGTTTCCTCAATATTGAACACCATCTGTTTATCTTACAACGTATTTAAAAAAAAAAAAAAAAGGAACAGCATTTTACTATGGGTCACCAATAATAAGTGGATAAATAAACAATAATTTGTTCCTCTGATACATTTAACAGGCTGAGCTTATACACATGAAGAGTGCAGATTACAAACTACTTTGCTACATATTTTCAGTCGAATTTCATTCTGCTCTACACAAAAACACACTTAAGTGTGGCTAGTCATGGAAAGACATACTAGCTAATAAGAACAATAATTGTCTTTAATACACTGAAGTAGTAGTTATTCCAATACAAGTGTACTTACTATAGATTTTTCTGCATCAGATTTCGGTTGTAAAACAAAATTGTAGTAAACTGAAAAGTTAAATTCTGCAGGGACATAGAAGGGTAGTGGGATGCTTAATAAAAATCACCATGATTATATCACCAGTATAAGATTTAATCACCAGTGTAATTCTTGGGGATGTCTGTAGCCTTGCCTTTGAGTATGAATGGTGATAATATTCCCTAATGGGGATTATAATTCCACAAATGAAGCATATTCAAAGGCTTGGCTTGTAGTTGGCTCTCTCTCTGAGCAGACGGGAGCCTTGGGTATGGGAGGTCTGGGGGAAAACGTGGGATGCCTGGGTGGTAGTGATCCCTGGCTGTGATGGTTAGTTGAAAGTTCAGTAGACCAAGCAAACCCTGAAAAGACAGAGGATGAGAGGATGAGAATTGTGGCCACAAATTTGCCCACAGATCACATCAGCAGACCTCCAGTGCTCACCTTGCCTCAAGCGTCTACACATGACCCACTGCAATTTCCATCTGTTCCACCCTCCTGGTCACGTCGGCCAGTTCTGCAGTGGTTAAGGAAATTAGATGGTGCCTCACACAAAAAAAACCTTCTCTAATATTACATAAGATAACATATGAAAACACAAAGGATATGCCGAGCAGAGAGGTCCTGAAGGGCATTTTGAGCCTGTCTCTGGAAAGCCAGTCGAGCCTCACACATGCAGGGGTCCTGGATCACTTCAGCCTTAACCTCTTCATTGTGAGTAAAGCAAGGATTTTGGTTAGCACATTTATATTAGCATACCAATCAGTAATATAATAATAAAATAAAACGCTATTTTCACTCTCTTAAACTGGAGAAAGATAAATGTGGGAAACCACATCAGCTTTGTCTATAAGAAACTACATTGTCTTTGCATCTTGAGGTACCGGGTTCAAATGATGGTTTATGTTTGATCTTCTTTCACCCAGTGAAATTTATGGTGTATTTTTGGCACCATAGGAATGCTGTATTTGTTGAGCCACGGGTCAGAGCTGCTTTTGTTGGCACAAGCTTTTCCAGATGTAGAGCACACATAGCTCCAGCCTTGCTATAGTCCTAACTGAATACATATCTCATTAACATCCTGCTACGTGGACATGCCTGCCTGTTATGGCTAATAAATAGCTGCTGGTTATGAACAATAACTCACCTATGTTATTTTAGAGTCAGACAGCCAGGTTACTACAGATTGCAAACAAATTACAGGCATAAACTACACAAATTAGTCGAGCAAACCTACTTTTTTGTAAAAATACAAAATGTTGATATTTCGGAATTTTCCCTACTACAATATCAACCAAGACAAACACCAGTGACTTCTGGCCTTGTTTACACAGTTTTAAGGTCAAGCTTCCAGTTTGTGTATGGGTCAAGCAGAATCATTCCTCATTGACTGCCACTGTTGAGCAAGAACAGTTCCATTATACCTCCACAACTGATGCTAATAGCTATTGCTGGCTATTTTGCAAGTTGCTATGGAATGATAGCAACATAACAGTGGAATTATGTTGCCTGGTAAATGGAACTGTCACATTTCTCAATATCACTACTTTACGGTGACTCGTGTCTAACTGACATACCTTGTGTGGCTAAACCTGGATTGCAATTACGTGAGCTATACATTGTCAGAAAGATCACGCATAGTTCACCATGACCAGTACAGAGAAAATACAATGTTTTGCCTAATCAAGAGAACAATACAGCAGATATATGAATCTATTCCTTGTGGAGTCGACAGGCTTATTTACATGCAGCGTATGTAAAACATGTAAAATGCCGACTCCACCTCAAAGCCACGGATAGAAAGTGGCTCTGAGGTCCTTACGTTCAGGAGAACATGTTCTTGTGTCCTCATTCAGGGTAAAGCCATCATGACAAAGACACAGATAGGAGTGGCTGCTGCTGATACAGATTTGTTCACAGTTGTTTCCCATGGCACAGTGATCCACATCCACACCTGAAAGTAGCCATGGATAAGAGTCTGGTCCTTTGAAGCTCAGACTCTACATTCCAGATGTGTAGAATATGAACTCGGGAAACATACATATGGGGAAACGGCCCTTACTCTAAAAGCTCATATACTTAACGCTCTCATTCAATTTGATTAGTATCTTTCCCTTTCATTGATTTCAGGGTGAATCCCAATCGGGCGTCTGTGTTGACATTTACACTAAAAAAGGCTACATCACTCTCTGCCACTTAAGGGCATTCCACACTCAGCTTCAGGAGTTACTCTGTGGAAGTCTTGCAACTTCCCTCTTATTGCCACTTTCTCAAAAACACAAAATGTGCTAGAGAAGACTGTGCGTTACTGATACAACACGTTACACACGTATGCTAAATAATTATTTAGAGTAACTCTGGGACACCCAGTAAGAATAAGAGGCCACTGTTTCACTGTTTCCCTGCCCTGAAGCCAGCTGCATGACAGCTGCCTTGCAGGTTCTTACTTCTTCCTAAGGAACAGGATTTCTTGTCCTCGTTCATCACATAACCATCCTGGCAATCACACTGATAGGAGTGGGTGCTGCTAATGCATATTTGCTCACAGTCATGCCCCATGCCACAGTGATCCTGACCTGCAAATAAGGCAGGGTAAAAAGGTTTGGGAACAACAGGGTCATTCAGGCAGTATGTGAAATCACACAAAACTCATCCAAGAGGCCAGCCTGGGTCCTTACTTGAAAACATTCCTCTGGGTAGAAGGAACAAATGGTATGGTTGTAAAACGTGAGCCAGAAAATAGTTCTAACACTCTTGTTAAAGAAAATGGGATTTGTTTGGTTTTCTTCTGGTGTACACCACAAGTTTGCAACCACTATCTGAAATAGTCTGGTAAACAGATTTATCATCACTAAGTTACAAAGATATTTTACTGTACCCTTCATAGCAGATGCAGAAACCAATAGATACTCTCACAATGAACTACAAGCAGATCTTTCTATTAATACATGGACCAAGCTTGTGCTCTTTTACAGAGTAATGACTTGTCAGACCACACAGCAGACGAAACACTCCAGACTGTTAGCAGCTAACATGACATTAAGTTATACTAGCAACATAGACACTGAACTACACATTGTCTGTACAAGAGAGACACAAAACGGGAGATGATAAGCCATGGTGAATAAGCAACTGAATAAGCCAAGAGTGCATGAACAACCATGACACTGACATAGTTTGAGTCAACGGTTAGCTCTTCTTCAGTATGAAAAAAAAAAACTTAGCTAACACTGATTCCAGTAGACACGGCCTACAGAGTCCAAAACTGGTCCCAAACACAACGATACACTTTTCATTTTTTTTAAGCCAATAGTATGTCAAAGAGAGTTCTGTGCAGACAGGTTCTTGGTGCATTTGCTGCCACCTTTGATGCATTCGGGCCTTTGGTACTCGGATGCTAAAACTACCAGAATGATGTGAAAACACTTTCATATATTTTCAATATTGATAATATTTTTTGTATGTGTTGGGCCGGAACAAGAACTATACAGCAGTTTGGAACCAGAAATATACACTGTATGCGTAGAAGCTGATTTTACATCAAAGCCAGTGTTACAGCAGCTCACAGGTTCTTACTTTTCAAGGAACATGTTTTCTTGTCCACGTTCAACACATAGCCTTCCCGACACTGGCAGTAAAAGGAGGAGACGTTGTTGACACATATATGCTCACAGTCGTGTCCCATGGCGCAAGGGTCCAGACCTGCAATAAGCCATGGGCAGGTGTCGGTGAAGGCACTGAAGCAGCACATGGACAATTTAACTGGCTGGCAAGTCATTGAGAAATGGAGTGTCTGTGTGTGTGTGTGTGTGTGTGTGTGTGTGTGTGTGTGTGTGTGTGTGTCTGTGTCTGTGTCTGTGTCTGTGTCTGTGTCTGTGTCTGTGTCTGTGTCTGTGTCTGTATGTGTGTGTGTCTGTGTGCGTGTGTATGGTTTCTGCCCATGAAGTGGTTAGTCAGAACCTCAACTCTTCTTAAACCATATATGGTGTGCTTGAATCATATATGCTTGTATACCATACACATACATCAAGAGTAAGGATTAGCTCCTGGTTTGTGTTATTGCCACTGACTAAAGAGTCATACAACTAAATTGTATGTCTTTTTAAAGAAGAAAACAGATTACAAAAGGTCCTGACACAATCAATCCCTTAAAGGAAATCTGTACTCAAATTGTAAACTGTCTGAACTTTTATAGTTATAGCATGATTACAGCATATTTAACATTTTGTTCCAGAACGGAGTTGCCAGGTCTTATGCATTTTTGCTAATGGTTATAAAAAAATGATTTACCAAAATACCCCAGTGATACATTTTATACCATGCACATAGAGCTCTATTGCACATAATATGATCTAACATGATTCACCAAGTGGGTAACATGTTAAAACAGTGTGACAACAGATGCTAAGAAATATCACAAAATGTCATTTAAAAGGCCAGTGGACACAGACACCAAAGTGACACACTTAAATATTAAGTGAAACACCTGTTTTGAAAGTAAATCAGGGTGATATACGGTATGTGTGTGTGTGTTGCCAAAGCCATGTTGTGGAAACTGTTACAAATGCAATTGCAAGTCTCTGTGTTTAGTATTAGGGTTGTCTATCTCAACAAGCCCTATTACTGTAATACAGAGATGGACACCTGAGGCATCCATCTCATACACCACAGCCATCAAGCACCTTTGCAGAACCAACTCAAAACAGAGCAAGTTTCCTGCCCACACACAGATAACACAATCTCCTGGAAAAAGACAGACAGAAATTAGTGAACACAGTAATGGTTATTAGCTGGAGCAGAACCTGAAACACACATTCAGCAACAAATGAATATGATGTGGTTACAAACAATTAAAATTATATGATCTCACAGATCTCTAAATTAGAGTGCATGAAGCCTGATACTTTGTCTAACTATGTAACTTTGTCTACATGCAAAGCCACTGATATGACAAGTTCTCTGGAACTCTGACATTACCTTCTTCATTAAAGGTATCTCTACAGAAACAAAATACTGATTCCATTCTCTGACTAGATTGAAGCCACATTATAAACAATATATAGTATAACCAATAACCATTATAACCAATAGCAGAGTACTGGTTTTCAGAGAGGGCCAAGTCTATGACAACAGGGTCCAACAGATGAATGGAACCAGATTCCTCAGTCCCTACATAAACACACTTCTTTGGGACTTTGGCAAACAGAAACACTAATGATTTTCCAGGCCTGTTCCTACCACACAGGGTCTCCCGGAACTTGGACGTTAGCTTTTCGATGACTCCGTAGGTCTCCACGTAGAACACGTGGTCATCAAGAGGCTGGCTAGCCATGAGCCGCAGCGACTGCATGTCGGCCCGGTCCACTCCCACAGCGTAGATCTCAATCCCAGAAGCTCTTGCGGCGGCTGACACTTCCTCCACCTGGTCCTGCGGGCGCCCATCCGTCACGATGATGGCGACCTTGGTGATGCCCTTTGAACGGGATCGCGCCCCCGACTGCTCGGTGAAGGCCTCGTCCATGGCCTTCTTGATAGCCAGGCCCGTCATGGTGCCAGCCGCCAGGGGGTCGATGCGGCTAATGGCCTGCTTCATGGTCACCTTGTCAAGGTGGTCTTTTAGCAGGAACTCGATCTTGACTGTGCTGGCATAGTTCACCACAGCCACACGGGTGGCCTCGGGCCCCACGTCGAGAGTGTCCACCATATCGGCCAAAAAGATCTTGACCTTCTCGAACTCCATTGGGCGGACACTGCGAGAGCTGTCGATGATGAAGACCAGGTCTAGTGGACGGCTCTGGCACTGATTGTCACTGGCTGGTTGGCCAAACAGAGGTAAGTGCACATAATACAAGTTATATCAGTTAGCCGATTTTGTTTTCATGTATTTGATATCGACAACATTGAGAACGAATAAATAATGGTGAATTATACAAGCATCCAAGAAATTCTTTCATATCTAGTTACACGTATTACATCAGTCTTGCACTATCTGTTGAAATATTAAATGCATATTAGATCACCAACAAACTTACTGACCATCTTGATTTCTTGATGCCATACCATCAGTGGAGCTAACATATGGAGAAGTTATTTACCAAGTCATGTTAAAGATGTTATATTAGCTTTGGCCTAAAATCAATAAGGTATAGTTACCTCATTGGTGATCACGGGATGAGACTGCAGAATCATTAGTAAAAATGCCATTGAGATGGTGGTTGTTGATGTACATTAATAACCAATGGGGATCTGGACCCTTTCCCCCAAAAACATTGTGGCCATGACATAGCATTTATGAGATAGCAGTCATTATACTACTACAGTGTTTTTGAGAAATTGGGTCCAGGTTTTTAAAGCTTAGTATTAGTTGCTTGATATGACAAGATACAGACAACAGTAACATTTGCTGATACACAGTTCAATGTCCAATGGGTGGACATTTTGTGTGACCCATCCAAGGGATCCAGACACCGAAATGTTTCAGGATATGTACAGTATTTCAACATGACATGGGAATGAACCATAAGTTTCGTCTGTAAGTAAGTTTGTTTGGAACCAGTTGGGTTTGGAAGGAAACCCAGCTGTGGAATATTCTACCTGTCTCCCCAGGACGGAAGTTGGTGATGGTTCCCCTTTGGGTACTGACCGGTAGCTCTGATGGAACCCTGGTTGTTTGCGGAAGGGTCACCAGTGGTAGAGTCACCACTGGTGAAGTCTCTGGGGCGAAAGTGCTCGTCGGTTGGGGGCTAGTCTCCGGTGGTAAGGTAGCCACTGGCAGAGTAAATGTCTCTAGTAATGCGGTGGTTGTTGGAGGTGGATTGGTCACGGGTGCTATGGGAATTGTAGTTGGTTTAGCGGTCACCTGTGGCATTACAAGGGGTTGTTTGTTGCAAGCTACTGGAGGAACCAGGCCCTTAAAAGGGGGAGCTACTTTTTGGTAAAAGTGATTAACCCCTGGTAGCATGAGGCCTTTGGTCCGATGGTGAACCGCCGGGGGCGTGGGGACTATAGGCCGGAGGTGTGTCCTAGGTGGAGAGATAGGAAATGGCCGACGGTGCACAACCGATGGCGAGAAAGGGAGGGGTCGATGGTGGACCACCGGAGGGTACATCCTGTGTGGCTGGCGGTAGTTTGGCGACAGATGGAGGTTTGAAGGCTGATGGTGGTAGTGCAGATGGTGATGAGGTTGATGGGGTTGGTAGTGATACCCATTATACCTGTAGTTAACACCATGTACTATGGGCCACCAGAGAGGAGAAGCGGTAAAGCAAATTAGTCACATGAAGAACGCTGGTGGGTGATTAGTTAGACTGGTTTCCAGTCCACTGCAGGGATGGACCAAATCGTACCTACAGAGGGCCAACGTGGCTGCAAGCTTTTATATAAAAGCGTGTGAGTGGAATGAATGTAATCAGTGGACCTGCCAGCACCATTGGCCCACTATGGATAAGATTATCCACCCCTGGCCTTTTACAGGTCAGTATTTCCCACTCCTGCTTCTGTTGTGAAGAACTCGTAATCAAACCACTGTGATTAACTGCCCTCGCTGCATTACTTTGGCTGAACCCCCAAATCAACTACAGGCACCGTAAATATCTGAGAGGTTCCATTAGAGGTGTCGCTGTAGGAAGATAATTACAACTGGTTGTGTTCTGTAATCCTAAACAGGAGTGGGAAACTCTGACCCCAGTACATTCTGAGCAGAGGTTTACAATCCAGATTGAGAAAGTAAAAGTCATGCCTTTTTTAAGAATTTAGAGTTGCTAATTATCACAAAATGTAAGCCATTTTGTCAAACGGATGAGGTAGATCAAACTGCAGTGCAAAGGTGTTGCAAAATATGGCAGGGCGATTACTTTCTCATGCTGATATTTTCAGCTTCTGAATTTTGGTGGCATGCTAGACAGTTAAGCAGAACTTTAACATATAATTGGAGAGCTGCCACGTCCATAGCTTTTCATATAAATTCAGATATTATTTGACAGACTAGGTCTCAGTGAGTTCTCAAAAGTGTTAACCACATAACCAGTCACAGTGAAGCTCTTCAGTAATAGGTTTGTCCAAATCTTACCCTTTTTTGCAAAGCCTAAAATACTAATTGAACACTGGTATTAAATTGTTCAAAATTATGCAAACATATCTTCTGAAATAGCTTACAGACTGAGCTTAATTTAGAACAAGCAATTGAAATTGTTCTCTGCTTATCAATAAGCATTGATGAAAAATCTACATTATATTATTTAAAAGTACACATACAGATTCATCTACAAGTTTTATAGTAAGTGCGCTGTCCTAAATGCAATGCAAAATAATGCAACAGAGAAGCCCACAATGCACTTGTTATCATGTTATTTAAGCACTGTGTGCAAGAGCATCAAGGAAACAGCGATACAATGTAAGATGCCAAGACTTTGCTGTCACAGTGCAAAACCATAGCCCATTGCAATATCAGATAAATCTACCCGAGATCAGTATGAATGATCACGGGTGAAGTGCTTTAAGTAAAACATATTTTGCTCTAAACTTACCTGCAGGATTTAGAGTTCTCTGAGGTGGGAACTGTGGTCGGGCGACATTCCTTCTTTGAGCATAACTTTGCGCATGTACTTGCCCCGGGTCAACCTCGTAAGTCCCACAAACCTCTACCAACAAGGCCAAGAGGCCGTAGATCAGACTCCAGAAGAAGGACCTCATTGTTGCACTGGTCCTCTCACGATAGTCGTCCTTCTTCAACTGACTGGTTTCACTACCATTTACAAGGTTGGCACTTTTGAAGACACTGCTGACAGCGCGTTTATGTTTCTTGTCCTATCCAAGACGTTTTCTCTAGAGCCAGCCCATTTTTAGGGGAAAAGGTGCGAGCTGGATTTCATATGCTCATCTTTATTGTTATTATAAATAGCCTTATGGTAAACCTACATCTGATTATTTTTAATCCAGGTCACAACAAAGAAAATATCAGAAAAATACAATGTTTTCCTGAAAAGCCTTCTTAACTCAAAACCTTTAACCACGACATTTCGACTATTTAAACCTAAACCACAATTGCATACACACGCCGACACATACATTCAGAAAAGTTTCCAAGATCTACACAGAACCCATCCCACTTGTCTTACACAAATCTATAATCATAGAATTATAATGCATTTCATGAGCTATAAGCAAAACGTCAAAACGTCAAGATTCTTCACGCTGATTAGATTTGTCCACAAGATGGCGCAAATTATTATTTGAAGACATAATCGCGGATTTTCATGTAGGCCGTCATGAATCACTTTAAAAGAGGACTAAATAATTGCCAATGAAAGTGAACTTCACCCCCAGCACTGATCCTATCTCGACCCTCTGCATACGTTTTGAAAAATGCAACAAAAGGTGGGCAAGGGGCTGTGGAGGGGGGCGTAAACTCCTGTGAATGATGAGTCTCGATCAGGAAACGAAATTGAGACACACTCAGACGGGAGCTTGGCGCCCATTTCATGGCCTGTATGCCAAATGACCGTAGATACGTTGGCATTGCTTCAGGGTGTTTTTAAAACAGTGCATGGTGTGTGGAGCCATTTTCAACTCATGAAATTGCAGATTTTTATAATAATGGGAATTTGTCAGAATTAACACCAGATTGATGTGTTTCATAACGGTACAGTTCTATCATTTAGTTAACGGCTCGATAACACACCTTGAGTAACTCCTTAATCAAATCCAACTCCCTTGACTTACTATAAAGCTCAGAGGGTAGACTTGGTTACTAACAAATACATGCATTTTAATACTAAAGAAACTTTATAAAGACGTATCCTGCTAACGTGCATAGCCTATCTTATTGTGTTTCAGGTGTTCCATGCATGTCTTCACATGAGGGATAGAAAAACAATGCAGTCTAATGCATGACACTTAGCACAAGTAGCACAGTGCGCCCCATAGTAATTCATTTTCATCATGTCTTCAAAACTTCATAACTATTGGAAGCATTTGAGATTATTCACACGGGCCATGATTTGTGGTGCTGTTTGTTGCTGACATGTGGCAGTATTGTCAGGAAACTAATAAGGGCCATTAACGGGTGGATGTACAGCAGGGATGGGCAACTTTAATGATGGAGAGGGCCACAATTTGTCCTCGTCGCTACCAGAGGGCCGCGCACTTCCACTAATCGGATATGAGAAAGCTACCATTTAAAATAAGAGCAAATAGCCTACTCTCTGTATCTTTATTGAATTAGCCTAAAGTACAGAACCGTAACTTCATATGTTTATTGCTCAAATGCATTTGTAACATGTATACTGTTCTTTAATGACAAATACAAAACGTTAAAAGGAAACAAAAATTACCACATTCCTGAGTGATTTTTTTTCAGTGCAAAGCGCACCATTCAATGATGGCACAAAACAGCAACCCAACATTGAGTGCAACAACTAATAATGATGTTTGCAGTGCATGTTTAACTTCCACTAAACCTCCCCATATACCTGCAATACCTCACGCATAACTCTGTTGGAGGAGCCCTGCGAAACCGGAGTCTCCCCTGCGTCGCGGGTGGGTCATCCCTAACAACAGCTGACGGCTTGTCAAAGCCACCATACGCACTTGCAACACTATTAACGGTGTTGAAAATATCGGTGCCCTGCAAAGACACCCATTTTAATAACTCCTCGTGCAATTCAAATTAACTGTCAATAGTTCTAGTAAAAAAAATCAGTAGCTGGCTAACATCCATCACATCTCTATACTCTCATCCAAGGAGAAGTAGGCTACTTGCAGTCATGGATGAATTGTTTCAACTTCCCCTCGATATGATCGTGAATGTCACTCTGCGACGGTACAAGGAGACCGTTTCAAAGTTTTTAATCAGGTTATCGTCACCAAAAGCTTTGGCCATTTCTACTGCACACCTCTTCACAAATTTGGCACCTTAAAAGGGCTTCTTTCCTAGCAGCTGCGTTGTAGGCTACTTATCGCGTAAGGTTGGACTTGTGTTGAAATCTCATGGCTGATAACGTTTTCTAAACCAACTACACTATGTGGTTGCCTTTACATTTTGTCAACAGATAATTTGCTTTCAGTCTCACCTGAGGCACGATTGTCTTGGTAAAGTTCTCGCTTTGCACTGCTCGCGGCCATGGCGCTATCTCTTTTCCTCGCTGTAGAAGGCCCAAACCACTTGCATATTTTTGAATAGGAAGCGCCTTCTATCGCTGAACTGATTCGGTGCGGTAAAGGAAGCATTTTTAAGATTTTTGAAAATGTATCTGCGGGCCCCACTGAGTGAGAAGGCGGGCCAGCAGTTGCCCATCCCTGATGTCCCGAGATGTCTGTGCATAGTGTCCACAGGAATGTTTTTGCATCTTTACAGTTCAGACAAAAACACAGAAAAAAGCCAGCTTGGTGTCATGTGATGGATACAAATGTTTTCGAAATTTTTATTGAAGCCATTCTGTGAATGTGTGTATGTGCGTGTGTTTATAATATCCACAATGGTTCAGACTGCATGTGAAACTAAAGACTGATAAAGTAAGAGTAGCATGCATCCACGGTTGACCACAACAGTAGCTACAATTCTCCGCATCACCAGGGGGCGCTGTCCCATCGTGAATAGAGAGCGCGTGCCACCCTGGACGACTGGCCAAAGGTATAACTCAAGCTACTGCCTTAACACAAGGGCGGTTCACAACAAAGACTGCAGCCACAACGGGAAACTTGGCATGGTCAAACAAGATAGCCTGTCTGGTCATGCCAAAAGGAAAGTGTTATTTAAAATAAGAAATATATATATATATTTGTTGTTGTTGTTTTTTTTTTTTAAATTCCTACAACCCTCTTCAAACATGGTTAGGATAAAACCTTAATTCATAAACATATAGCACACACTTAAAATGGAAAAAAAAAAAAAAAAACCTAAGGAAAACAGGCAACAGTAAAGAGTAATATCAATCATTAAGAATCCATATGGATTGTCTCGAGGTCTTCTCTGTATTAAAAGTGCCTCATAAATATTCAACCTAAAGGACAGGACGGTGCTTTGCAGGGAGTGATTGATGGTTGGAATAGGCTTCTTAAGCAATGTTACTTTACACAATACCCCCCTTTCACTAAGACATCAAAATAACTTCAACAAGGGATCCAAAAAGGCCAACAGACAGCAAAACAAACAGCAAGACATGAAGTGAAAGAAAGATTAAGAGAGGAGACAAAAAAAAGTGACAGAAAAACTTTTGAACTGCTTTTTGTTATGTACACAAGCTCAAGTCCACCTCGGCAGGCCTGTGCAACCTGCCTTTACCTTCTCATCTTACTGACGTCACCCGATGACTACTCAATAACCAAGGGAGGAAGGCAGGGAACTAACAAGAGGTCGTGTATAGCACTCCACTCCACTCAGCAAAGTGACGCAAGAAGGGTTCAATGAGTTCTTGGTGACTGTACAGACAATTACGGGATGAGAAGGGAGAAGGGTGGGCAGAACAGGTGGATGGGGGAAGAACAGGGTAAAGGGGGGGGGGGGGGTCAGGGTGTAATTCAGGCAGGCATGTAGGGTGGAGGCGGCTCCTTCTCCGGCATCTTCATGGCCATCTCGTAGGTGGGCAACACGTACTGTGGGAGAACACCAAAGACAGTTTAGCCAAGACAAAAAATGTAATGCCTATGACGGAAGGCTTGATGGCAGTAAGAAAAAGTGTAGGTCAACTTAGGTGTGATAACACATGCAGCAGACCGCAAGAGTACAGAATAAGAGTATACTTTCCTGAGCCCATACTGTGCAACAAACCATCTTTCAACATCAAATTACCCTATGTCGGCCACAGGGGTGTCCGTTTAGCAGTTTGAAAGATGTCAACAACGCCACCTACCTGAGGAGGGGCTTCGAAGGCAGGGTAGACTGCAATCTCAGGCATGTTTCGGTTGTTGATGTACTTGTAGCAGTTCCACACACAGTTGATCAGGTAGGCCTGCGTGAAAGAAAGATATTAAGTTGAAGCCTAACATTAACTGTATCGCGAGGATGACACAATGTACCCATGAGCTGTGTGTACCTTTTGAGGGTGGATGACTAGGCAAATATAGTACGTAATAGAGCGTTCAGACCAAGCTGCACTGGAGTAATATTTTGTGAAACCGTGTCTATTTTAAGAGATTCCAGGGAAACAGGGAAGTGGTTTGGCAGTAAACTCAGACTCCGAATGAATCCTTTGTTACCTTGAGGATGATGAGGAAGGCGAAGAAGACCAGGACGAAGAGCAGCAGGCAGCTGGAGTCCAGAGACAGCAGGTTGTCCTTGTAGGGGAAGTCCGGCTGAAGGTAGGGATGAAAGGAGAGAGAGAGAGAGATAGGGATTTTGGTAAGTGTCATGAGTCAACAGATTTTTCTTCTTTGCTTGAATTTGTATTTCAGCAATATGTGCTTTTAGACCCGTTTTACAAAAGCATGATAAACGTGAATAAAAAAAGATTTCAAATGTTGTGGGTGAAGATTCAAGGCATTATAGGGAAGGTATTTAGGCACAGGTGAGGGGGAAGTGCTGACCAGCTGGTCCAGGTAGTCCTTGATGCGCGGCAGGTAGGTCAGAGAACTGATGGCCACCAAGCAGCTAAGGATGAAGTCAAACATCTGGTAGCAGAGGAATGGGATGAGCCAGCCATCACGGTGCTGTGGACAAAACACACGCACACAAAGTCAGGATTATATTATGCACATTACGACATAATTTTCAACAACTTCATTCAAAAGCACAGTTTATAGTCACTTTTTATCTAAGAGGCTGCATGTTGAGGAACTAAATGCAAAGGGGAACTGGGAACTCTTTCAAGCTAAGGACCATGGGATCTCTACACAGGGTCTACTGCTCTAATCTGTCGGAGCAAATGATAACCCTCGATGACTCTGGGACTCCCAATAGGATTTCTGTGTGATGTGGCAAGGGCGGCCTTTGGTTTAGGAATGTGTCAGTCCACTGCTGAAAAGCCCAGTGCGCAGGCCCGTGGACTGTTCCGGAATGTTCTGCTCTGACCCCAGCTGCGGCGCTTCCACACCCATTGCACAAGCATTAGGAACAAGGGCCGCCAGAGTGCGGGCTAGGGGTGGGGGGAAAAATCGATTATTCGATTTTAATCGATTCTCTCTAAAACGATTCTGTCTCGATTCAGAAAAGTTCATAATCGATTTTGTAATTTAAAAAAAAAAAAAAAAAAAAATTTTTTTTTTTTTTTTTTTTTTTTTTTTACACATCCATTTTATGTTGAAATGCAAGCTGCATCGATTATTGGATTGTTCATAGAAAGTCAAAATTGTGACAAGGAAAAGCTTTTTCTCTCATAAAAAATAGAGAAGGTAATTCATCTGTTGATTTTCTTTAATTATCAAACACAAGTAGGAAGTGTAGCAAAGACTCTAAGTAGCAAACTCAAATGTTTTAAAAGTCGAAATGGATTGATAATCGTTTTATCGGTTTAAAATTGATAATCGTTTTTTTTAACACATCCATTTCATGTTGAAATGCAATTATCGATTGATTATCGAATATCAATTCGAAACCGATAAAACGATTATCGATGCATTTTGACTATTGAACCATATGAGTTTGCAACTCAGAGTCTAAATTGAAGAAAATCAACAGATGAATTACCTTCGCTATTTGCTTTATTAGAGTAAAAGCTTTTAATGGTCACAATTTTGACTTTCTATGAGCAATGCAATAGTCGATGCAGCTTGCATTTCAACATAAAATGGATGTGTAAAAAAAAAAAAAAAAAAAAAAAATTTTTTTTTTTTTAATTACAAAATCGATTTTAAATCGATAATCGATAATCGATTTTAAATCGAATCGTTGACCTCTGAATCGATTTCGAATCGAATCGTGAGGTGCCAAGAGATTCCCACCCCTAGTGCGGGCCCTCTTTTGCTTTGCTCGGCTCTGCTCTTCTAGGGCTGTCTGTCTGAAGCCAAGCCTTAAGTGAGCCTCCTAGGGCCAAACCAACCTCCAAACCCAACTGACATTCCACCACATGAGGACTGAGCAGATCTTATCGGGATGGGGCCACTGTAGTAGCAACCGTTTTCATTCCAAAACAAGCAGCAACACATCTGATTACCATAATAAAATCAAACTAAATTAAAAATGCCTGTTTGGTTAGTTGCGCATTAGGTATGTTCCCGTTTGGTGGGTATGAAGGCACGCAGCCACCCCAGGTATTTGCAGTTCACTTTTGCTATAGAGCTTCCGGCATATGTATGGCACCGATAAGACTACCTTTGGCATTAGATTCGATATCCATCTAACTCTTTTCAGCATATTGTATAGACAACAGTTGTAGAGAATACAAAGCTACCTATGAGGTTCTGGAAGCATGACAATTCACAGCTACACTAATTTAGTGCCACATTTTGGGACTGTGCAACCACACCCAGGTAACTGAACCAGAAACTGCTTACCACTGGCCACCAATGTTAACCTGGGAGTAGTTTCTCAATACCATGGGGGGTGGGGGGTGGGGGGGGGGTGCTTCTTTGCTAGGGGGTTTGGTAGGTAAGGGGTCTGCGAATCGCAAACCTGTACGAGTCTGGTTCCCTCTGGAAGGTTACGCAATGCAAATAAGCACAAACACACAGTGAGACTCAGACATCTGCAGGGGAACTCAGTTATGTTCTTCCACAGCTTGTGGTATTGATTTCTTAACCTTAGCTGATTATTGCGGAGAGAGGACATAACATTAAACAAAAAAGGGGCAGAAAGAGAGAGGAAAAACAAGAAAGACACAGATTCTGCTTGCCAGACACTCCTTCAAAGAAATGATCAGATTATTCAACACACAAACAAATAAACACAAAATCCTCTGGCAGCCTTGTACCAAAATTATGTGAAATGCCGTTACATTATCCTTCCAACACAACCACATCTCCATCTCCTGGTCTAATA
This sequence comes from Sprattus sprattus, assembly GCF_963457725.1. NCBI lineage: Eukaryota > Metazoa > Chordata > Actinopteri > Clupeiformes > Clupeidae > Sprattus > Sprattus sprattus. Next base: position 17,267,754 of record NC_137921.1, on the reverse strand, counting down.
ATAGAGCATACAGAAAAGGTTCCTTTCACACCCATGTCTTCTGGAGAGCGTATTTGCACTTCAAAGCTGGCACGTCAGAGCTGACACACTGCTCTCCTCTAAGAAGGCCGCAGACAGAGACAGATCTATGATTGTGTGTGAAGAGACACTGCAGTGATCTCTACACTCATATGCAGATATATGCGCGTGCGCGCGCACACACACACACACACACACACACACACACACACACACTTATCTTGCTAAAATATGAAGATAAAACTTGTTGTGTCAGCATGCCTGTGCATGAGCTCTCTGTCACTCACTCACATGCTTTCACACTTTGCAAACAATGTTTTAGATGCACTTACAGTGATGGCCCCGTACACCATCATTGCACTGATGGTGACCATCAGGAGAGAGATGGCGAATCCCACGCAGGCATTTTCTGGTGGGGAGAAAACAAAACAAGAGTTTGAATGAGAGACCGAATTCTCTGTATCAACAGCTTTAACAGACTTGAGGCCTTTTGCAGACATTTGCGCTGGGTTATTTTGCAAGCAATACAAACCGCTCCACCAAACCATCTGACATCACAGAGTAGGGAAAACAATGACCAGATGACTCTCGCGAGTTTCCACCAAGATGCTTCAACCTTGGAACGCTGACTCACAGCATTGTTCACATTTCAGCGCTCATCACAATAGCATTGAGATGCTTGGGTCACATGGGGAGCTTAACAGAACGCAAAGAACATTCCACAGAGTGACACTGGGCACCTAGAACCGGCCAAACTAGGAGCTGTTAGGGTTAATCGATTTGCATGTGATTTAAGGCGGGTGTATGGTATGAGAGTGGAGAGGGGAGCTCCTCATCCACCCATGCTTGTAGTCTTGGCCAGATTGCGAGCCACACTGGAGCAGGCAGCAGGCCAGTGGCCTCGGAGGACTGTTTATAGTTTTGAATGGCTTAGCATTGATTTTTGCATAAATGGAGTTTGCGGATATATGTGTGTGTGTGTCGGTGACTGGGGGAGGGGTGGTCTTCTCCACTCACTCCATCAATTCACTTGACTGCCCTAAGGAATCCTCAACTAACTGCCCACACACACACACACACACACACACACACACACACACACACACACACACACGGTCTTTGAGTGCTTGCATCGAGGCTGAGGTCCAGACAAGCCAACCGTAATTAAAAGCTGCCTGAAGCGCCGTGGAATGCTGGCCTGGCAGGAGAGAACTGGGAGAGAAGGAAGCATACTTTGTGTCTTCTTCACAGACAGAGAGACTCTTACACACACTCCTATTACTTGTGTAGAATACACACACAAATTTTACACAAAGTTTATTCAATCTCTTTGTCTCCATCAATCTAACATTCTCTGTCTGTGTCAGAGACAGATAGAAGATGCCAGAAACATAACAAACCAAAAATGGTAGATAGAGCAGTTTATTTATACTTTTTTTTAATGTTCTTTAAAGAGATAGAGGTGTGTGGTGTGTGTGTGTGTCACAGCCAGAGAAGATTGTCATGTCACGTCACATCCCGCCCAGGGCAGCAGCCAACTGAGACACTGCGCTTCGAAGAGAGATGGTGGAGGTGGATTTTTTTTATATTCCTTGTCTTTGAACCCCAGTTTGCGCTCAATGCCTCTGCAGCAAGCGGCCTGTCTGGAAGAGCTGCAGCGGGGCTCTGGAGAAGCACCAGCATGCGGCTGAGCTCGGTCCACACAGCCACACCCTTGCACAGCGGCACTGCCAACTGGAAAACAGTGCCTGCCAGGGCTTTCATTACCGTGCTGTGCCACATCTGTAAATAATACTTCTTTGGCAGTGTGGGCACAGTTGAGACGTGTACGGCAATTCTATCTTGCAGGTGCTTCACTTTAACATTGTTCTATTAGGACTCCCCACATCTAGATTGACATTCAAAAAGTGCATGAAAATTAAGTTTAAGATCCTCTGATGAAGGTTGATTAGACCTAAACGTTGGCGCAACAACAAAGGGCTTTAGAACTTAGTAAAACACAGTGAAGTTAAGTGCCTTAGAAGAGAAATGGAGAGAAGAAGCAGCAGAAAGCTGTTGTCTGAAATATCCTTCTGACATTCTGGCCAGTGAATATTTTATGACCTGTTGTCTGTGACTGGGCAAAGCAGATTCTGGGTCAGATGGACCCATTAGATAAAGCCATAAGAGCTGAGCTGTAGTGTCTCACTTTTATGAAACTAGGGGAGGGATTATTCGGTCATCCCAACCATTCACACAGACAGGAGTCAATGCTCAGTCAGGGCTACTCTGTGGTAGATCCTGTAATCCTCTGGTAAGATGCCAATACAAAAAATAAATAATCAAAGATATTTACCTTTGTTGAAGCACAATATGCTGTAGAATTAACTGTAAAAGTTATAATTATAATTTGTGTGACCTTACAATGAGCCCTGTTTATGATGGTTTTACCTACCCATACAGATGCAGGGGTTAAAGCAAAAAAAAATCCTGAGCCTGAACTTTTTTTTGATGCCGGAACATCAGATGTGGTTGTTGCTCCCGGTAAAAGCGTTGTGTGTTGGAAAGCACGAACAGCTGCTCTACGAATAAGTGGAAGCACTGGAAGCACCTTTTTCCCGCTAGTTGCATACAGTAGCCTAGCTTTCTTGAGCACAACAAGAGAGCACCTGCTTCTCTTAACTTCTTCAACCGGCTACCAAAAGTCTTACCGTCCTTCCCTATCTCTTCTATTCATGCCCAGCGCCATTTCTTTTTCAATCCTTCATCAACTAGGAGGGCATCTTCCAAAGGATTCTTGAACTTACTCTGCTTCGGTCTGACAGTATCTCTACTTTGGCATCTACGTAGGCAGAGCGATACAGAAAATCGGTGGTGAAAGCACATTTTCCCAAGACCCGCCCTAATCTACTTCTGATTGGCTAATTATGTTCTTTTGACAGCCTGAGAGTTGTGCTTTTTTCATATCATTGGCAGACGAACTCATAAACTCGAAAGTAATGGTGATGATAACGAGTTTTCAATATAAAAAAATATATATATTAGACTTTTTTCCCGCTGCCAAACGCTGCACGCCGGAAATCCGGCACGGTGCCGGAATACTTTAATCCCTGCAGATGCCAGAGTATTTTTGACCAAAACCTTACCTACAGATATATTTCTGCATAGAACTACAGATTTCTTCACCAAAATTGTGTAATATTTTTTATCTTTGAGATTCAAGTGGTCTCCCCTCCCCCCTTTCCCATAACTTCCCCTCACACTAATTTCTTTCCCCCAAAAAAACATCAGCCTTAAATACTTTACTGCTGAACAGGAGTTCCTGTTCATGAATGTGTGGTAACTTTGGCTGGGAGAATGCCAAATGCTTTCCTGAGTCACCTTTTCTGGGAAGCCCTTGAGTGTGAGCGAAAAAGAGTTTAAAAAAAAAAAAGGGGGGGGGGGGGCTGAGAAGAGAGTACGAGGAGAGAGACGGAAGGACAGGAAAGGCTTTTCTTATGCTATTACACAAAGCCTAGTTTTGGGGACCACCATGCCAGTCAATCATACTGGACTGGTTGGGGGGTCGGGGACTTCTGTTACAGGGGATTCTGGCATTTGCTATTCCAGAACTTTGTTTAGCAAAGACACAGGCAGGAAGAGATCACCAGACTAGGGATGGGTATTGTTTGGGTTTTTTCCAATACAAAGGCTAAAACGATACATTTAAAACGACACCGGTGCCTAAATGGTGCCTGAACCGATAATTAATATATATACAGTATATATAATTAATATTAATTATTAAAACATTAAAAAAAGGCTTTTTAATTGCCAAGGCATTTTTTTCTCTTCAAATGGAACAATATATTAACTGTTGCATTCTCTCTGTTAAATTGATGGCTAGCTCTGTTTGTGCTTGTTCTGTGAAATGCTGCCTGCTTTTTGCTGTCATAAAACTGTTGCTATGGAGCACAAATGAACGTGAGCGACACAGACCAAATCGTACTGAGACAGATCTTCGCCACTAACGTGACTGCTCGTTTGCTATCGCTAGTTTTCTACTGTTTTGGAACCAGCGTCCGTGTTTCATGTTGCAGCCTGAAATAATTCCTTTTTATAAGACAACATTTAACGTACGTTTTGTTCATATAGCTGCATGATTGGTTGCTGTTATATATTTTTGGAAATCGGCACAGGCACTGAAAGGAAGCACCGAAATCTGGATTATTCGGTCCGTGTAGGTACCGGTTGTATTGGAACCAGTGCCATATTGGAACCGGTTCTAGGTACCCAACCCTAGGTCAGACACAACGTCAGTGGAAATTCGTGTGCTCTTTTTCACTTCCCTGCATCAGCAGCTTTCACAATGCTCTGCATTCATCAACCAATGACCTTTAACCTTGTATGTTTATGACTAGAGCAGCCAGCCAACTGGGTCTAACAAACAAGTCTGACTACAATTTGGGGACTACTTGTACTTGCATGCTCCAGATATCAGTTTTATGTAAAAACCAGTTCCCAAGAAAAGAACCACAAAGCCTTGGGTGAAACGTATTAGCAACAACAGGTGTTGCTGAAACGTATTCATTCACACAGGCACATTTTTCTGGAGCAGTGGTTGCCAAACAATTACCCCTGACCCTCACCATTAAATATTTGATCAGATTTCTTATTTAGAAACAGAGTAATTCTGGGTGGATCTTATACGGTTTTAAGATTGGCTATTTAGCTCTGATGCACATACCTGGAGTATTAATAATTAAAACAGGCTAAACAGTAGGCCCTGACCATCTCATTAAATTGCGAAGTAGGCTTAAATACTTAATTTGACTAGTTGTTGATTCGGGTTCTCGTTACGTTATTTTTTTTGTGTCCTCAACCCACACCACTCTGCAGTAATTCCACACGACACACTTTGGGAACCACTGTTGTAGGGAACTGCAAACCTCATTAAACAAAGAGATTCATTTGTACAGGCTTCCAAAAAAGTTCCACTGAAGTAATTGCAAGGCAAGTTGTCTTTGGCAAGATGATCTAGGTGAAACATGCCTGCCAGCTGGGGTCTAAACTGTACACCAAATTAAGTTTAAAGTTTATTAAGTCAAATTAAGTGTGTGTGTGTGTGGGGGGGGGGGGTTCTAACCTGACATCCTGTCGGAGGCTAGGTAATACTCAATGGCCTCGTACTGCAGGTTGACGGCAGGCACGTTCTCAGGGTGGGTGACAGCCACCGTCAGCAGAATCCCCATTAGCAGATTCACCACCTGCACAGAGATAAAGATGGAGAAAAGAGAGAAGAGAAAGAAAGACAGAAAGAAAGAAAATGCAGTGAGAGGAGGTAGAGAAGAAGAGACCAAATGAGCGGAAATAATATACATTTGCAATCCAGGGGAGAAACCACAGTATGCTGAGTCTTCACAAGCAAAGGCAATACAACTTCAAAGTGGTGACAGTTAAATATCAGTCATGCGTGAAAACACTTACGTGCTGAATTCATCTAAAAAACCTCAAGCAGGACCCTTTGTAGAGCATAGTACCATCACAAAATCCCAATAGACCAATACAAATGGTCTGCTTTTCATTATAAGCCAATCCAATCCAGCCTACTCTCATCATGAAGAAAGCTCAGCAGACTTCCAGCGTCCAATGTGAAAAGGACATTGTTAACAAAAAATACTGACTAATCCTACAGGAAAATATATCTCCTTCTATACCTCTAGATCATAACATACAAATATCCACACACACCCTGAGACTGATGCTCTCAAATGTTTGAAACCACCCTGCCCTTGGTAGAGCCGATACGTAGCCTAAACCCAATGCACTCTAGCTTCAGCTGCTTCCCACAAGTGCCAACGGTGTAACGTGCCTAACTACCTTGTGAATGCATAACCAGGCAACAATATGACTGCACTGCAATAGAACTGCACTTATTTCCAGTAATTACTTTGGGGGTTTCTTCTCTTACTTTATCCGTGAAACCTAAACTGCCGTACTGTGGCAACTTTTTTTTTCAGCTGCTGTTACTGATATCATCCGTTTCATTAGTTTGTATATCGATTTGTTGTTTCTAAGCTCCCAGGGCCAAGGCTACCTGACTCCCCTGCGTCTACCAGTATGGGGCTTAAAATCCTTGTACCACCAGAACTTTCTGACAACATCCGCCAGAAGAGTCCCAGAAGCCCCCTGGGATGTGGCAGCTTTGTCAACATGTTGGGTTGAGAGACGCAGTCATGCTCTGTCATGCTGTCAGAGTTTGAGGAAGTAGTTGCTGTAATTTGCTTGACCCAACTGGAGGAGTTTAAGACATTTTTATGAGTCTGGAGAAGGTTGTATACAATACAAAGTGGGGCAGCATTTTCATATGCAGGAACCAGAAAGGAAAGAGAGTAATAATACAACAAAGGTTCCGGGTGAGCAGCACTTTGAAGGCTAAGGGTTCTTGGACCTAGATTACAATGCAAATTTAAACTGGTCATATTTAAAAATACCTAGGTTAATGCAGTGTGTGTGTGTGTGTGTGTGTGTGTGTGTGTGGTGGTTTACTTCAACTAAAAACCCACTAAATCCATGCTGGAGCAAGCAAAATAAAATATATGGAACCCCATCTACAGTAAAGATATATTAGGAGTCACCATAACAAGCTGCACACAAAGAAACGTCCTTTGGGCAACATTGAAAATTAAACGAGGACCTGAATCGCACACTGAAAAACATACATTTAAAATAGCTCAGTTACTTGTTCTTACATAATCTTTCCTGTGAATTTTAATGACTAGACCAAACAGCACGGAGGCACAATTTGTAGAACGTGCACCACAAAGACAGGCTACATACACACGCAGTGTGGGATTAAAACCGTAGGTCTACATAAAACCTTTCTAACAGCTGTTGCGTAACGTGGGAAGCACTGGAAGCATAACAATTGTTAGGACCGACGGCATATCGCAGACAGAGGGCCAAGTGGACAGGCACCGAGTCAGAGGCCATTGGTGAAATAATAATGTTTACTTTGTTTTCTAAACTGACCTCCACACGACCAATATGACATTACTCATCTCTTCGGGATTTTTTTTGCGGGGGGGGGGGGGGGGGGCTATCGCTATCTAGCTCCCAAACTGGAAAGCATTACCGTCATGATAGCTATCCTATCGCTACCTTACTTACCACTACTAAAGCTCGCCACGCTGGTTAACTTTTACTGATAAACGTAACGTTGTGTCTAATAAAAATGTTTGTGTTTTGTGAAACACTTTCTTTGGTTACACTATAGTACCATAACAAACATTTAAATATAACCTTAAAGCAGTCGGTTCGCATTAGTATCCTAACGTCACTGAATTAGTAACGTTAACGTTACTTAATATCTTTGTGTTAAATGAGGCACAATGAAAATCACATTGTCCATGTTATTTCTTGGATATGTTATCCTACCTACCAGATAAACGTAGGACTCTCTGTATAATAAAGTTAGGCATTTTAAACATTTGACATGATGATCTGTACGCTAGCTAACTTAGCTAGTAGGGTAGCTAGCTAGTTGACAGCTACCGCAGCAGAGCGTCTGGGTCAGGTTAGTCATCGGACCGATGAAACATGCCAGTATCATTCGCCCTATCAAGCGCACAATAGCAAATCTAAAGCAAAACTTAAACCCTCCAAGTTATTTCCACAAATATGACTTAAGTTCAGTAATGTTAGCAGTCAAACCTATTAGAGTAAGTAAGTGATGTTTGGACAACTGACTGAATATCACGTCCACATTCTTGCAGGACATTGGTTGATTTTGATCAGTAAAGTTTGGATCAAGCTAACTAGCCGTAGTCTGTTAGCTGGTCAGTTTCGCTATCAACCCAGCTATCTATCAAGCTTATATTATCTTTTCTATTATCAAATGACAGTTATGCCTGACTATCATAGCGACAAGAAAACCACAGCAGAGTGCACCACGACATTACCTGCTCTTTTCAAGTTAGCTTAGTCGCTAGCTCTTGTTAGCACTGCAAAACAAATGGCTTCTGCAGCTAGCCAACGCGTATCGACCATATTTACATACCATATACCATGTTCCCAGGATAATCGTTCCTGTCCGAACATGGCAGCATCCACAACATCTTGTCGTGTAGAATCTGTCTCGAGTCGGTTTGAAATGCATATCGCCCTGGATGTTGGGGAGAAACATCATGAAAACGGCACGACCTACAATACTTCCACCATCAACAACGGTCGACTATGGAAACGCCTCCTTATCTGACTGACGTGACGAAAGAAAAATACAGAAACACGGCCTTGACAAGCATCGGCGTTAACCAATGATGGACCGATACAAGCCAATCATCCGGCGCAAGGAAAGGGAAAGGGGAGGGATCACTGCTGCTGTACTAAAGCTATCCTTGTCATTTTTGTTGGCGCAATCGCTGCAAGAGTGTTGTTGGGAAATTCCATCAGCTGCATTATTTCTAACACAAACTATAATATAACAGTTTGCATGGTACTCTTACTCAAAAAATGTAATGTTTTTGTCAGACATCAAACATATCATCCTGCAAAGTAAAACAGTGGTAGGCAGAAAGCTATTGCACTGTGCGCATATAATTGCTTAACCAGCGAGAATAACTATCTAACAGTATTTTCACGATATATTTCACGTCATGAGGCTCTAGCAGCACCATAAATATTTTCATGCATGAGGTTTATACACAATAGTGTGATGTTTGAATAAATGTCACTAAATGATGCCACAAGGTTACCTCTGAATCCTCACCCTGCAGAGGAGGGCCCAGCCATAATAGCTGTGAGTAGTAACCAAGTTGGCATTCCTAAAACGACTGTAACTCTTCTAAAGCTGCTGAGATGTTGGCTTAATGGAGTCGTTTAAGTTTGCTGTTTGGGCTTTGAGGTTTATGTTTTGAAAATAATAATTGGAAAATAAGACGTAAAGGTAAATCTTAGTTCTGTAGCCTGGACCATTTTCAGCAGCAGCATATTTATGAATAAAGAACAGATACGTGATATTTAATGGTTCTCTGATTTAACCATTACTTCAGGAGTGTTGAAATGTGTTGGTCTAGTCTAAATGGAGTTTTATGTTTTTCAAATAAAATAATGGAAATGCATCTTACCAGCCTACCAAGACAGGAAATAATGGGATCTGACAAAATAATACCTTTAGAAGTGTCCTTTACTATTCAAAAGAATCAAGCATACAAACACAGAGGTTGTCAAGCCCACAACATCAGAAAACAATACAGATGTCTAGTTTTTAATGAAGTCTATAACCCGTATACTTCCATTTATTGTGGAAAAGCAGAAAATACTTTTGTAGTTTAAGCATTTTTTAAGTCATGACATGAAAAGTGATTTTTTTTTTGTAAAAAAATAATACATTTTTGTGAATGACTAATGAGATTTAAAAATAAAGATTTCTCTGTGCTACATTTTAGAAAAGGGCACTGTTACAAATGGCCAATATCTACTCTACTCTTTTAAGGCATATGCCATTAATAAATACAGTTTTATACCTGAAGAAATGGGAACACAAAGTTGAACAGCATCTCAGGAAGGCCCAACAGTCATAAAACAAAAGTAATTCCTGAAAATCATATGGCACTGAACACACACTTTCTCTCTCTCCCATTTCACCCTCTGTCTTCTTTCCCTTTCCATTCCTTTCTCTTCTTGCTCTTGCACCTACTTGGGTTTACCTTCTCTTGCCCCACCATCTCCCCACCTCTATTATTATTTCTCATTTCCCTCTCACACTCTTCCTGGATTAAGTGGATTCTCTCTACAGCAAGATAACCTCTCCTCCTCTTTTATTACTATGAGTGTGTGTAGGGCTATGCTATTATGAACTCGTCTTTTGTCTGTGCTTTGTGATACACTGTGCTGCAGTGTGTGTTCTGGGCTGCTCCACACTTTGCTTTCTCCTTCCTCTTCATGTTGTACACCACAGCAGCGACAAGCACAAGAGCCAGGACCAATGCCCCAACGCCTCCACTGACAACAGCTGAGAGGAGAAAAGATGTTCTGATTATCCTTTGTCATTTACCAGAAGCACATGCTTTAGGCAGAGGGGTGACACCTCCTTGCAGTTGTTTTGCTCATCTGGAATGGCTAATTAATGCAGTGGTTCAGAGAGCAGGTACAACTCATTAGCAACATTAATCAGCTCAGTACTTCAGAGACAAACATCGCAAACCTTACAGATTCTGTAGATGAAGCATGGGCTGCCTTGAGGCATACCTTTAAAACATTAATTTTGAAAAGAATTGCCTCAACCAATAATTTAGAAGCATGTTTTTTTCTGACAGAGGACAGACAGGTTTGTTGCTCTTTCCTACCTAACCTTGAAAGAGCTGTACTAACCACAATAATGCACTGGCAGCATAGCGCAAGGGTTACCTGCAAGAGTTTCCTTGTCCTCCAAAAAACTATGACTCCCCTGTCCAGTTGGAGGTGGTAAATGCGATGGCTGGGAATCAAATATTATATCCGAGTCATCCTGAGCATAAACAGGTACATACAGTTTAATAACAAAATACCACCATATAGTAATACCACCAAGCAATAGTGAGAATAAATCATATCAGTCCTTACAGAAAATTCTCTTTTAGTGTCACCCAAGAAGATATCCGGGATGATTCTGTTCCCTCCTGGGGTAAACTGTGAAATGGTTGTGGGTACGACATGGGGGTCTAAAACAGAACAGAGATATTATTCAGGAAACTCAGAAACCAAAATCTCCTACTGCATCCAGAATTATTGTTAACCATGCTAGTAGGGATTTCACTTACCTGAGTTGCCTTCTGTCCAGTCCCCAGACCCTGACCCTGACCCTTCATTATCATCACCTGATCCAGACAGATCCTCATCAGGGAGGGAGGTCTGCCGAGAAGGAGAAAGAGTGAGTTACACATTAGTCTGCTAGCTTCAGGCCTTCAATTAAACTTCCTATACAACTCTTGGGGAAGAAGCACGGAGACTGTTCAGAGCAGAGCATACATGGTAGTGGGTTGCCCAGACACTGTTTAGTCCCAGCTGAACAGCTAGTATATACTGTAGTATGAAACAGCCAGGTGAGAAATGCAGTCACAGTGATGACAAAGGAGCAGGTGTGTGTGTATGTGTGTGTGTGTGTGTGCGCGTGTGTGTGTGTGTAAACACCTGATCCAGAGCAATAAGAAAATGCTGTTAGCTCACTGTCATTCTTCTGAAATTATGTAATTTTCTCGTAGAATGGAAATAACCAAATGCAGAAACAATGAAATTAAAGCAATAGCATTCAGGAATTGTTCCACTTGAGGTATGATTTTATGGGCAACTGGTTTTGGCACCATCTTCCAATTATTTTGACGGTACATGGTCACGACCATGGTCATGATCACACCAGTCGTTCTCACTAGCTGTCCAGGATATGCACTATGTACTTCTGTGGTCTTTGTCAGAAACCCCATGATAATGTAAGAAAAGCTTTTACAGCACAGCATTACCAATTGTATCGCCTTAAGACAAAAAAAACATGATTTCATCAGTAGGCCTACCAACTGAGCTGTGGTTGGTGTTTGAGGTTTTGCATGTAGTTGCATGTAGTTAGCTGACTAGTTTTAGACCAAACCTTCTTTCCATTGCTTTAGATTTCACAAGAGTAATCTGATCCACTGTCCCACACCCCTGAACACGCAATGTGTTTTCCCTGAATCACATGTTGCCAGGTCAGGCGAACAATGAATCTGCGATGAGTCAGGTAATTTTGCCGTTAAGAGACTCGAAGAGACTGTGCCAAAAGACCTACTCCTTCAAGGGTTAATCATGTAGGAGTTGGATGACTAGTGTCTGACTCGTCCCATCTGTGTTAATCGGCAGGGAAGAAGAATCCAGAGAGAGACACCTCCAGTTTATAACTGCTGTCCCTCCCAGTGATTTCTTAACTGCCGTTAAACTTACTGACAAAAGAGCATGAATCATGTACCATTAGCTACGTTGTCCACTGCCAAATGTATTGTTCAGTTGTGCCATTGGATTATGGCATATAAAAGGTCAAGATTATCCCCGTCGTGTCTCTCTTAAAATAACAACAACAAAAAGAAAACTCAAAGTAATCGCTTCTGTAACTTGTTTCTATTGGACTTTTTTTTGTTCTTCTTGTTTACTTAGCATAAATGATTGTGCCATAGGCCCTACCCTCTCTACATGTCTGTACTTACACATTAACTTGGAAGGACATGAGTAATACTAGGACACGAAGAGCCTTTTTTTTCTCTTCCATAAAATTAAGTGAAGGGAGCCGTTCAGCAAGTAAACACACAAGAGCAGATGGCGGTTCGGACCAACAGTAAACTCTGATTAAAACACTATAAAAACTGCTATAAATCATCAGTCAACTGTTGGTGCCATAAAGGACTGTAAGAAAGTAGACATGGTCACCAGATGTTGGATGTTAGAAGACGTAGTAGTTGGTAGTAGTAGAACTACTTTAAATTACGTTGAGATTTTCTCCTCACAAATATCCAAGTATACACAAGAGGTGTATCTGGTAAAAAAAAAAATACAGGCCAATATATTGAAATGAGCTTGATTACAGATGGCATAAAACACAACCCGGGTATGTGTGAAGGCAACTGCAGTTCTAACACAGTTTCATACAGGAGGAATGTTAACGGCAGCAGGTGTTTCTGGAAGCAACATTACGCCTGACAAATGAACACTGCACAAAAACCTGCTAAAACAAGTTGTAATTACAAAAAAGGGGTGAGGTATTGCACACAACAAAGAGCAGCAGTCACTCTGGCTTATGTCCAGGCAATTTGCAAAAAGCATTATTTCTTTTGAACTTTTGAACGTATTCAAAATGGGTTCAAGGTCAATTCTACCATCATGACACCTACTGTTAGACCTCTCTGTCAGTCTTTCAGGGTCAATATGATTATGATATGCTGTTATAATCAGGACTCATGTATTCCCTTTGGTGTCTTGCATGACAGATAACTTCTTTCACAGAAAACCTGTTACTTCTATGGAGATTTTTGTAAACACTGGAAATAAAAAAGGTTGTAAGATTAGTTAGGCATACACTGAACGTGGCCAAGTCCCCAAATAAAGGAGAAAAACAAAGTCTTTTTATGATAAGTGACTGGTTCATTTTAACAGCTACAAAAGGCCTCCATTTAGTGATTTACATGGTGACATGACGTGACACAGTTGTACGAAAGTTGAACAGTTTATCTTTCATGACCTCATTTGTGAGTCACTGAGCACAATGATTAGATTAGTGTGAGAAATGGGCTGACTTACAAATTCAGTAGTGAACACTGGGTCAACAAACACCAGGCCAGACCAAATCTGGAATCCTGTGAGTAACGTGACAAATTGGTTCACTCATTTCCAAACACACTAATGTTTCTAAGAACTTTTTATGTTGTTATGGTTGCAGGTTGCAGACGGACTTTGATTGGAGCAGGTACCCTTATCTAATCTAGTTCTGCCAAAAAAAGGTGTCTGTGGATCTGTCTAGGAGGGGTGTGTCAAAAACAGATCTGTACAATAAACCCTTATTCATCTGAAGATGAGTGAAAATGTAAAGGACAGGACTTTTGTATTCTGTAAAAATGTACGGCCTACACATTACACATGTTCTTGTTGAGTGCCACTCACACACTCAAAGTACTTGAAAGAAAGATCCTTTTAAGATAAACAAAGCTGTGAGAAAACCGCTTTGCCAAATACCACCCTTTAACACTTATTCAATAGACAAGGCACAGCCATGGTTTTGTGCGGTATAGCCCCATGGAAGATGCTGGACAGAAATCATACAGCTGACCTATTCAGTGGTATATTTGAGAACGATTAGTGTGCAACACAAATGTTTGTATAAATGCATACAAGGCAATTAGATCATGTCCACAAGCAGGGTCATGTCTGTTTGCAGTATTATCCACACAAGTGAACCTGTCACCTGTACTTTACGAGGCTTACATGCAGTTGCATTAATCACACTTAAGCCACAATACCACGACACACCTGTATTTTTCCATTACACAGTTAGATTAAACCTTCATCCAGTTTCAAATGATCTGGTGTGTCAGCACTGCACAGCAGTCCCTAAAAACAAATGTCCTCACTGTTTCGTAGTCGAGTCCTCCTGACATTAACAACACATTTTTACATGCACACATTAATCCAGAACTTGCTTAGCAAATTATATGTATGGCACATTCTGCCCTTGAGCAGGTTCAAAACTCACCGTGTGTCCAGGACGCACGCTGAGGCCTGTAAAGAGTAACCATGCGGCCAACCACGGAGCTTTCATTGCAGCGTTCCGATTTGGACTTCAGTTTCTTTAGATAAGCTCACACAGGTGTCATGACACGATGGCTGCCTGTCGGAATGAAAAGTGCCTTCCTCCTTACAGGTAATCTCCACCAGGACACTTTCAAAAGGCCCTTGCAGCTCTCTGATTGGCCCCTGCACTTGAGGAACCAGGAAGTTACTCTTGGAAAATAACAAGAGACAGGCTGGAAAACCTGAAGCATGCATGAATGTGTTGCAATAATACAAGAGTGACCGAATTAAAGTTTCTAATACGAAATTTTTTAACTGTGTGTGTGTGTGTGAAGTTAGACCTAAACTTGATTTCAACTGTCGGCCTTCTCTTTCAAAAAGAAAACATGAATTACTCTCTCAAGAGTATCACCTTTCATAAACACATACACAAACACTTCAGTGCCTGGAGGAAAACCGCCTCAAGGTAACTGAGAATCAATTATGTTTTATAACCGTGACTTTTTGAGGGGTACATGGGATAACGATAGGTCAACTACAGTACTGCTCATTAGAGTTAGGTAATGGGTTATGTCAAACTTTTATAATCAATCAACCAATGCACCGTACATTTCTTTCTTGGCTTCATGTGACAAAGATGGACACAGACTAGATGAATGAATAGACGCCAAAATTCAAATGTTAGAAGAACAATTTAATCATACATAGTCACAATTCTGCTTCCAAAAAAATGAGTTCTTTTTCCTCTTCATCTAACATCTGGAAATGTACATAAGGCCACCTGAAAATGTACATGACTTTGACAGTGTGACAAAACCCATATGTTCATATTTATATCATTGACAATATCTTACATTTCTTTCGCTTACAAGTAAGAAGCTGTTCCAAAATACAGCACTCTTCTGTACAAAAATAATTGTCGTGTCCTGTGAAGTTTCCATGGTAGCAGATAGGACTATTAACAGCCCAGTATTAATTATGTTTTAAGTACAGAGCATTGATGGGTCATTTCATTTACTTAAATTTAGAGTTGTCTTCTCTTTTTTTTTTTAGACTGTCACACGTCAAAATGACAATATCAACAGATGTTACAGCTCTGGTACAGAGTGTCTGACCTTCTCCAATAAACAGATTTAAAAACAAAAAGACCATGTTCCGATTGTGAAGCCATAAAAGATTTGTTTCTTTTCTGTCCTTTAAAACAACACTTGATCAAAAGAAAAAAAATTCTGTATACATTATATTCAAGGGGAAAGGAGTGATGAATATACACACATCAAAAATGCACAATTTTGCTTTTTTTTTTTCTTCCCCAAAAGTGTAAAAGACATCCCATTTACAGCATAAACGTTTACAAATGTACAACTGTACAGACGAAATAAAAGCATCACTACTATGTTTAGCAAGGCCTGTCCAACATCACAACTAGTTTAGATTTTTTTTTTTGTCTTCTATTTAAACTCATAAACTTACACTTATTAACTGCACATATACTACATGTATTCTGCATTTACTCATAAGAAGCAAAAAACGAAAAGCCATTAATATACTAGCATTACAGAAGATTTGTATAGCATTTGACAGCAGCCCTTCCAGACACCCCCCACTCTGCATTACTCGCATATTCAAACTGAATCGTCGCTGAAAAAATGCTCCCTCACCGGCTCATGCCCAAAAAACCTTCAAAAAATGACGACGCCTTTTGCCAAAGTTGTCGTCTCTTGGCTCAAATGAGCAGGCTCACGGTTAAATAAAAAAACGATCTCACAAAGGGAGACTAAAGAGCCAATCACAATCCACAAAAAAGTTCCTGTCTGCCACGTCGCTCCGCTATCCTCTCTTGGTGTGGAAGGCGCCATCCTGACCCCGACCCCCCTCCCCCACCCCGTTCCCAAAAAAACAACAATATCTTGAATATTTACTCGTACATAAAGATGCTATACATTTTCGCCTAAACTAGTACTATGTAAAGAGATGATGTTCAGTACATAAACATACCGTTTTTCTAGGGCAGTGTTCATCTCAAATAACTACGACAGATAGATGTTCCACAGACATGATGATGAAGAAAAAAAAATTATATCATTCCATAAGCATTAAATCCAGACACGGCATGCCAGCGTTCCCCGCTAACCAGAACCCCCTGACTACCCCCCGCAAACACCACCCACCACCCGCCCCTCCCACCCCTGCTCCCAAACACCCCCCACGTCACGATGGAAAGACAACATTGGTAAGTCGTTTTTTGTGACGGAACGAGACCAATGTACAACTCAGGTCTTAGGCTCTGCTCTTGAAAAGCAACCAAAACGGAATACTGTTCGGCACTACAGCCAGTAGCTCAGAACTTAACTTAGGTGGCCACAGCCATCCATGTGAGCTGTGCCCAAGATAAACACACTCGAAAAGAAAGAAAAAAGACAAAGAGAGCAGGATGTTGAACAAACATGGCCTGCCGTGGGGGGATGGGGGGGTCCTCACGCATGTTTCCTCCCCTTGTCCGAGAAATTTTGTTAAATAGAGGAACCCAAAAATGAAAAGAAAGAAATCAGCTTCCACAGAGCTGTAGTCCAATGTTATTTAATTAACAGGGGAGCTATAGCCCAAAAGAAAGGAAAATAATAGGAAGCTGAGGCCTATTACCCAGGTGCCTCCGATCAACTCTGTGTCTGTACCACGCAAAGCTCTGCGACTGGTCGCAAAATAAATTCCGGTGACTAACTTGATAGCACAAGACACGGAGCGTTTGCCGGCAAACAGAGTCGGTGCTAACCATCTATCCCGAAAAACAGAAACGCTAGATGCTAGATGGAGATTAGTTAATTGATTTGTGTAAAAACCAACTGCTTTGGCATTAGTACCACTGCCTAAACTTGGGGCCGCGAGGTGAGGTCTACCGATGTGTCACCACTTACTGCTAGTATAAGAATTATGGGTACTAAAAATAAAACAAAACAAAAAAGAATAATTATTATTATTTTAAAAAGGATCACTCAGTTTGGCTTTATAAAGTCACTTGCTGGTGTAAATTGTAAGAATTGTAAATTTCAGCAAATTTGTATACGTTTTTCTACAGAGAATTTACAAGGTAAAAAAAAAATGTACAAGATATATATATGTATATATATATATATATATACGTATATACGAAAAACCAGTCAGTTACATCAATTACATCATAAACAAGGGCTAGTTGTGCTTTACCCAGAGATGGCCTGCAGACTGTGCACTCCCTAGTGGCCATGAGGGAGAACTGCACAAGGGCAAGCACAGAGGTTGTTGCCGGACCTCACTGCACTACGAGCTGAAGTCGACTTTCTCTGTCTCATTATTTATATATTCTTTTTTTTGGTAAATCCCCCAAGGGGAAGCAAATGAGGGTGTCTAGAGGGTCGAGTGCACCTTTACATAGCTAGCCAAAATGAGAGGTTTTCGAGGGGAGGGGGGTGCGTGGCTGGGGTTACAGGGGTGGGGAAGGGGAGCCTACATCAGGCCATTGGTGGGGCCCCCAATCGGTCCCAGGTCCGAGCCACTCTTCATGTAGTACTTCTCCAGCTTGGCCAGGATGTGCTTACCGTAGGTGTACTTACGGAGGGTAGCAATATGTGGCCGGATCTAAGAAAGCAAGTGAGAGAAGGCTGTGACATTCAATTTTTCAACCCTCGACACATTATTTAAGATAATTTCCTCTCATTATTCCATTAATAGCAGAACCAATCAGGAAACAACCACACTTTTCCTGACATTCATTCACATAGTGTCTACTCAGATGATGAAATACAAAAATGATTCCACAAAAGTCCAATCAATACGTTGCTTTAGGTCTTCACCTTATGCATGATGATTTTGCGCTGGGCAGGCTCGGCCATATCGATCATCCTCTGCACAACATAGTTGGCGTACTGGTCCTTCATCATGGTGTAGAGCGCGCTGTGCGGACCGTCCTTCTGGCAACACACCTCATCGATCAACAGCGCCCTCTCAGCACGGGAGGAGTGGATGACGCACTTCTCCACCACGTTACTGAGAGGAGGGGGAGATAGGGTGAGAGGGGCAAAGGAGGCAACATGAATTAAGAGAGATAACCATTAAAATAATAGTGAAGGTAGTCATGTTAACAAAAGGAAAAATGAGAAGAGGCAGCGGTCCTGGAAGTAAAACAAGAACATCTTTGGTTGTTCCGGTCTATAATATAAAATTCCTGTTTGGTCTGAGATCCATCACTGCTTTATCTCTGCAAGACACATCAGAGACCCAGACAGACATCTGGCAAAGCACAGAAAACCCTAACAACCAACTTGTAACGAGTACAGATGTGAGAGAACAATTCCACAATCATAATCTAATTTCTTTGTTCGGCAGCCAGGCAGCGGGAGTAAAGTGATGGCACCAGGGCACTGTAAAACACCGCTCTTCAAACAAACCCTAACGCCATGACTAAGTGCCATCAAACCACAGCAGAAGCCGAATTTGAGTAAACACAGCTCCGCCAACAGCTTTCAGTTGAAATTACTAACTCAGTGATAGATTGATATTTGTATGAATGATGGATGCTGTTTCACATCCAATGTTGCAAAGCTACTGATGGCAAACAATAGTCATTGGTATATACAGGCCTAGTGAGGCCCCACGGGGGCCCTTTGGCGAGGGCCAGACGGAGACTCACCTGGCAAACTTATGCTGGCTCAAGGCCAGGACTTTGCCCCGCACCTCCGCCACGATCTTACTCTTGTCCTCGGGGCGACCGTGCTCCAGGACATGCTGGATGACGTAGTTCCCATACTGATCCTGCATGGCATCATGGGAAAAGATGGGAATATTAACATGTCACTCCAGGGGGGGACTGCATTTAATTTAATGGAAGATGCTGAATTTGCCTGAGGTTTGTTCCTGAGTATTAATATGAATCTCCTTGGCAACTCAAAGTGCATCTTTTTCATTTAAACGTATGAAAGTGATTACAGTTCTGCCGAAGTATTAAAGCCTATAGACAATTATCCAATGGGACGAGACACTGTGGGTAGGTAGTTGCTTTTATATAGTTTAAAAGTTTGAATTGCAGCTAAAAAGATGCATCTAATACACCTTGGTTCTTATTAAGCAACAGACAGTTCTTTACACTCCTGGCTCTGATATGCAAAAGCTTTTCCCCCAAATCACTTCATCTCGTCTCTATGCATGTGTGGGGTCAGACAGAGTGCAAGGCTAAAACATGGGTAACATTGAACACATAACAAATAAAACCATATATTTATCAAACACACACACACACACACACACACACATTAACATTTATTTGACAAGTCAAAGGCTGATCTAAACAATGTGACGACTACAGCATTTATGACCCCCATCTGACCTTTGGAGAGAGACCAAGAGTGTGCCCTTGTTAACCCCAGCAATCATTCCGAGTGCACTCAGGTCCAGACGCACCAACATTCGACTGCCATGTGGCTTAAGGGAGTTTGTCAGTACCGTTCCAATTAGCTTAACTTACATATGGGGATCCTGCCCGTTATGAGACCCAATGCAGACACATTTGTTCTTGAGCGTTCTCTTAGAAAAGCTCAACCGTTCTAGGGACTTGGAGCTTCACATCACACTATCGCTAGCTTCGATTAGTCACTCTACAGGTACACTGAAGTCAATGTTGCTGGTCCAATCGGGACAGAAATGCTCTGGGGATTATTCCTACAAGCATTCATAACGGACAGGAAGAGAGAGAGAGAGAGAGGGAGGGCAGGGTGAAAAAAAAAAAGAGCAGGACAGAAGCGTGCCAGAGGTCTGCGAATAAGAAAGGGGGAAGTGTTAAAAAGGAGGGAAAAGAAGGATATATGAGTGCACATAGGTCTGTGGGATGGGGGGGGGGGGGGGGGGTTGGTCAAGCTCTCCTCTAGGGGAGCTAGAGGAAGTTACATAACCAGTGGTGGTGGCTGACACAGCAGACAAAAAGCTCCTGCAGTGTGCGTCTGTATCTGTGTCTCTATGTATGCGTTTGTATATATATATATATATATATATATATATATATATATATATATAAATAAAATGTCTGTGTTGTGTGTGTTTGTGTGTGTTGTGTAGTGGGTGCATGTTGTGTAGTGGGTGCATGTTGTGTAGTGGGTGCATGTTATGTAGTGGGTGCATGTTATGTAGTGGGTGTGATCATAACAGTGTTTAGAAAGGCTGAGGACAGAAAGCCAGCAGAGGAACAGAATAAGACAATGTGTCTTATCTATGTTGTTAGACAAAGAAAAAAGAAGCTGGTTACAAAGAGGGAAACTGCGCCATGGCAACTGTGTGAGGAAGAGGAAGAGGAGGAGGAAGCGTGAGGGGGAGGAGGGGAGGTGCATTGCTCTGACCTTGAAGAGCGCATCGCTGGACCCTGTATGATATGTTTTGTGTGTCATCTCCAATGAAACGCCTTGATACTTCTAGATGAAATATAAGTGGGGTGGGGGTGAGGGAGGGGGGGGCAAGGGGAGGGGGGGTTGTTGGTTCATCATCCAGGTTATCAGAGTCCACATGGCATAAGCCACTGGGGCAGCATGAATACACTTCATCTAAGCACAATTGTGCTTTCAACACTAGGCAAAAACCTAGACAGTTAAATGTACAAATGATAGTCAACAACAACACATATAAACAACAAAAGTTGAAAAACCACCTAAACATACAAAAACATAAACAAAACAAGCTCATTCAGTCGTGGGCATAGCACACACCCACTTATGACAGGGTGCTGTGCTAGCCCCTTTTTTTGACAAAATACTCAGGTTCAGGATTGCCGACCCCCACCAGTGAGGCCTACTGGGGGAGAGAAGCCTGAGGCTGGAGTAGTGTCGTTTACCTGGCCCAGCTGCTCAGAGTGCTGGTGCAGCTCCTCTAGGATGGGCAGGGTCTGCTCCTGGGTGCAGTGCTCCAGAATGCGCTGGATCACCCTGCAACCATACGGGTGGGTGGACAGCACAAACACCTGCAGGAGAGGAGGACACACTAGAGTGAGTGACAAGGTGGTTTTCAGTGCTTCTTCTTACCGGGAAAAACAAATAAAGACATAAATAGATGACAAACAACTGCTTTAAGCTAGTTTTCAGTCGGGTTATATGGTATTTCCAATTGAATTGGAACTTGTCCTATCCAGGACACACACACACACACACTTGTTGTTACGTATATGGAGCGTCCTTTGATTTGGAGTGTGAGTGTGAGTGTGAGTGTTGGACATACCTGTCCCTGGAAGGCGTCAATGATGAACTGCAGAGCTTGGGGCTGCACACACTCGATGCACTTCTGCACCACATGGTTTCCGTTCTGGTCTTTCACACACTTGAGCACGTGGCCATCCAGCTCTCGCACAATGTCACTCTGGGAAATGGGACAGAATAGTCACCTCTTCTTCATCAGCCACATCCCTACGATCATCACTTTTCAATCTTTTTCTATTCATATTTCAATGACAATGATATTCTCATATACTTGGAATTTTGTGCACTAGAATAATATTTATAAACCATCTTAGCACCAGTAACACTAGCATTTCCAAGCCTGTTACTTAATGACTAAACAATTATTACATGTGTAATAAAAAAAGGAAACCGCCAATACGATACATCTGAGACTTTCATATTCATTAATACATTATTGGGTTCATCATCACATTGCTAGAAAGAGAAGCAAGTAATGGAGGGTTGACTTACAATTACCTGCTGGTCGGAGGAGATGGATTCCAGGGCCTTCTGGATGACGCGGCAGCCATACATCTGCAGGGCAAGGGGCAGCACGTGCCCACGGATACGCGTCGCCAGCGCAAGCTTCTGATCCGCACTGCCAAACTATGAGGGGGAATTGAAAAAAATACAAAAAAGCTGTTAGTAACACACTAACATTAGCATCACATTAACTGCAATTCAGGTGATACACAAATATGTGCCAACCAATATCAAAGCAGGACAGTGTAGGGGTATCAATAATAATAATAATAAATTACTTCACCATTTGAACAAAAAAGGGCAGTCTTTTTCAGCCCCACACTTCCAAGATAAGACTAAACCAAACTACATTAAACTATTGAGTGACTCGTCATACAGAAAGACTTCGGCATGGTTATGAGCAGTCTACATCAAGTTGTGACATAAGCCTTAGCTAGCTGTACTGATCTGAGGTGTGGGAGAATAGAATGAGTGCGAGTTGGGGTGGAACGGGCCGAGAGCGTGCGCACCTCAAAGAACTTTTGGATGACGTAGTTCCCAAAAACATCGGTCATGAGCTGGTAGGCGGCCTGCAGGATCTCACCGAACACCATCTGCCTCTCTGCTGGGGTGGCACGCTCCAGCTTCTGCTGGATGAACCTGGGGGTGGGGGGGGGGGGGGTTCAAAACACACACACGCATGAGCACATTCACGTAAAAGTTTTTGTGGGTGAATAACCAGACGGCTACAAGTCCTATGATAACTGTAACATAAACACTGTGAAGAGTGTGTTCATGCCTAACTGGATCTGTTACACCTTGAGTCATTTCTACCACTAAAACTCTATGATTGTTGCACACACATGCGTGCATGAGTGAGTACGAGAGTGCCAGACACACCAACATTTTAGAAGAATGTAGTTGTGTACTGCATTGTATGCTTCTGCGTGCACATGTTTCTAAATATGCGTACCTGGAACCGTGCTGGTCCTGGGAGAACTCCACCATGTGGCCGGGCAGGTCGCGCAACTGAAGGTTGGGAAAACGGTTGTTGCGGAAGTCTTCGAGCAGGCGGCTGCGGCCAGATGGCATGACGTCTGAGCGGCTGTAGCGCGGCCGCGACGACGGCGGGAACAGCTGGCTGCTGGAGCTGAAGAGGCTGGAGGCACTGCCGCCCGTGCTGCGGTACTTGGCCTCCGCCCCCGGGGCCGCGGAAATGTACCGCCCGCTGCCGTTGGTCAGACCACCTGCAGTGCGTCAAGGGTCAAAGTTCATGAGTGACAGCCACAAATGGGGAAATGAGCAGGGTAAGTTTCCAGGCACAAAAAGATGTAAATGAAAATCAAAACGTGCAGTCTGCCTGTAGAGCGAACACACTCTTCACAGACACTCAACTACAAATGACAATGAAGACCCAGTACTGACAGTAGTGGGTATTAATACAATGTATTGTGGCCATACATTGAACATAACAGACAGATGACAATTATTATCCCACTAACCAAACAGCTTTGGACAATATCTGCACTTAACACCAGTGTGTAAACTACAGATTGAATTTAATGTTAAATTAATCTCATGGGAGTCTTGGAGTCTCATGTGACATAAGACTATGGGTCCATGGGAGTTAATGGGAATACCTTACTCTCAACAGTGAGGACTATGCTGTCTGGGGGAGTAATCAAACAGTGGCTAAGGCTCATCTCTTACCCAGGGGAAGGCTGGAGGAGGACCCGTGGGAGGACGGCAGGGAGGGCGGCGGGGTGAGCGGGGAGTGTCCCGGGGTCATGCCGATGGGGCTGGGTGAGGAGGAGTAGCCCAGGCTGTTGTAGAAGGGCTGGCCAATGGGGGTCAGGCTGCTGCCGCCGCTGCGCTTGTAGAGGTCAGAGCTGGGCAGCAGGGAGTCACGGCGAGACACGCTGCTGCTGGAGCTGCCCACTGCAGGGAGGGAGGGACAGAGGAGGGGAAGAAACGAGGAAGAAGGAGAAGAGGAGGAAAGAGAGGATGGGGGAGCAAATTATCAATTATGTTAGTTTAGCAGCATACTGTTGACGTCCATGAACAGTCACTCAACAAAAGCCAAATCACTCCATTAACCCAAAAAACGAGTTTCTAATCCATATTTCTATTATATATATATATATATATATATATATATATATATATATTTATTTTCTTTTTCTTTTTTTACTTAAAAAATATATATAAACAATCCATCACCAATCACTAAACTCTGGGATGTTAGTTTATTAAATACAATTAAATAATTCCCAGTGTTTTCCATAGATAAACTTTAGCTCCAGAATACATAACGCCATCTCCAAATGTCGCCCCTAGGCACTTCCTCAACCCACCTGAGGATCCGAACCCGCCCAGCGCTGAGCCCAGGCCCACCCCCAGCGAGCCCCCAGTGCCGCTGAAGCCCAGCGAGGAGCTGGGCGGGGGCTGCTGCTGCGCGGGCGAGGTGTGGGAGAAGAGCGAGCTGCTCTGGGAGGTGGGCGTGCCGGAGCCGTAGAAGGAGCTGGAGGGCAGGCCGCTAGATTGGGACAGCTGTTGTTGTTGTTGTTGTTGTTGTTGTTGCTGCTGCTGCTGCTGCTGCTGCTGGGGCTGCTGGCAGCCCATGGAGCGGTACAGGCCGTTGCCCGGACCTGACATGTTGTTGCCGGAGCCAGAGGCGGACGCCGCTGCGGCTGTGGGTGGGGGTGGGGGGTGATTGGAGTTAGAAAAGATTGTTGAAGAGGGGACAGTGAGGACACAGAAGGGTCATGATCATTCATTATCAAATATACTATCTAAAGATTTGCATGAGATCGACCGAGAATGTGAAGACCCTGCAACTAACCCTGTTTTTTTCTCTACATTTCAAAAGCCACCTAAGAAATAAATAAATAAAAATACATATATAGACTGAAACAGTATGGGACTGTCATTACAGTGACACAGTGTGCTTTTATAAATGTGAGCCAAGGTCCCCCATTTCATGGCCTATTTTTCTCAAAGTAATTGGCAGTCAGTTTAACTCCAAAGTGCACTTGAACAAGTGTGTTCTGTGTTCACTGCTGCTCCGGGAATACCTCTAGGACTTCACCTTAATGGGCCTGTGATTTCAGCCTTCATCAGCCTCATTAAACCTCACCGCTTATTGGAGTCAACAGCCCAGGGTGTTGCTCCTGACTGCACAGAGGGAATAAACAGGCAGCTCTCAGGGCAGCCCTGAGGTCCTTACCGGCCTGAGCAGCGGCCGGGTTGATCAGGAGGGGGGTCTGCACCAGCCGGACCTGTCCACTCCGGCCCACTCCAGGACCCATCACCAGCGCCCCATTCTGGTCGTAGTAGGCTGCTGGAGCCAGAACCTGGTAGCCTTTGAGAGCAAATCACACACACACACACACACACACACACACACACACACACACACACACACACACACACACACACACAAAAACATTTGGGTCAGACATACAGACAACTTAGCAGGTAAAGTTACTGCCTAATGCTGTTAAAGGCTTGTGGCTACGAGTTACACTCCATCTTACAGGCCTGCAGGGGATGTGTGCAATACCATTAACATCTGCCAAGAGACTCTAGATGAGAGCATTCACCTGACCCGAATAATATAGAATAAAATAAAATAGCAATTTTAAAAATGAATAGTTTTGTCCATTCCCTTTCAAACTTTTCTCCCTCCACAGTTTTTCCACAAAACTTGAACCAGTGGTCTGTCAGTACAAAATACAAAAAAAAAAAATGATAAATGGAGAGAAGATGAAAAAAGAGGGGGGGGGGGATGCACCAGATAAGACCCTCTTGCCACATCTAGACTTTTTGTTTTTGTACCACACATGTTAAAAATGGACCAAGTACTGAGCCAAAATGAATTTCAACACAATGGAATGTCGTAAGTGCAAATAAAGAGCGATTTCATGCACACAAGGCACTCTTCTCTTCCTTTTTTTCTGTAAAAGTGAGTGCTGTGCAGTGCACCTCTCACGTGAAAGAGCAGCATTATTCATGAACTGCAGTCTCGTTATGTGACTGTGTGTCATGCTGAGCAGTGTGACCTAATGGTTTCCCACTTAAGGTAGGGCACTAGCTTGCTCATCTCTGAGACAAGCTTTTGCACCTTGCAGAAAGGTGGGATCCTGCTGACCTGGACCAAAAACGTGCAGCCACGCGGATGGCACACATTTAATATTACTAACAACTACATCATAAATTCCACCATCTAGGCTGACCTTGGGTCAGTAAGACGAGGGCGTTCTCTTACCTGGCATGCTGGCGAAGGCCAGGGCAGGGTTGGCCGCTGCCGCGGCAGCCAGAGACTCTTGCTGGCTCTGCCCACCTTGACCCGGGGTCAGAGGGCGCTGGTTGTTTCCTGCACGCATCACCTGGAGGTCAAAAGTCAACATGGTTACCAAGTCTTAATACCAAAGAGTTCACTTACAATTATCAACATACATTGGTCTAACTTTGAACAGCAGTTGACAAAAGCATTGAGAGTTATTTATTAAATCACAGAGTTGAGCATGTGGTTTGAAACAGCACGACCTGCTCATTAAAGATTAACAAAGCCAACGGCAGAGCTGGAAATTTCACTAAAATGCCTCCTGAGAGCAAAACTACGGTCCTTCTTTCCATCACTTCACATGTGGGTGATCACTCCACAGGTGGGTGATCTGACGATTTCATGACATTTAATGTCCTTCTTATATCCAAACCTCACATCAAACTAAAAAAGTTTGGATCCATGCTATGATGACAAACCATACAGAATGATTGCCTTCTAGATGGCTGCGCTGATTGGCCAAATTACATAACATGTGTCTTTCACAGATCCACCGAATTAAGTTTCCTTCATGTGTGACAACATTTGTAAAACAATCCAACGTCAGCTAGCAGTCTGAGGGATGAGGAACTAGTGCCTAAAAAGGACTCGACACCACTTGTGTGGCAGTGGTTTGTCTGTGCAGTTAGATATTTCTCAAAGCAAAGTTCCCTGTGAGATTTCTCAGGCAACAACAACCACACTCAGTGGCAACAACAACCACACTCAGTGGCAACAACAACCACACTCATCTGTATCTCTAGAGATACCAGTTATTATTGGCCGATGCATTAGAGCAGTCAAAAAAGGTAGGAGCCAAGAATTTAGCAGAAATTTGTATCAAAGCTACTTTCGCTAAACACTGCAACTACTCGCCCATAAATGCGATTTCTTTTAAAATACAATCAACGCAAAGGTGGCTGAAGCGGTCATATTCTAAGGATATGGCAGCGTTCAAAGCTGTGAACAATGTGAGATTTAAAACACTGATGCACACTTAAGTTATTTTATGGTTATAATGTTATCTATTGGCTGCTGATTACAACTTAAAGTTGAAACTGTGAAACAGTCTACATCTTTATTTGTCCTAGAATGCAAACTTTTGTCTTAACATTGTACTAGCCTTTGTTTTTGTTTACATTTGATTCAACTTTTTCCTACTTGAGTTCTGAGTACTTAGTAATCTAGATCATGGATCAAAAAATAATATTAATAACAACCTTATTAAACACACAGAGTGCTGCTGGCTGCCGCCACCCCCACCCCACATCAGTATCAGTCTAAGAAAAACGAATCAAACAGAAATACCATGGAGCATTATATTATATTCAGGCCCTAAGTAATGCAGTCACATAATCTTTTTGAAATTAAATTCTTTGGTTATGTGCATACCTGTTGCTGTCCAGGCTGTCCTTGATTGTTAGCCTGTTGGTTAGCATTGTGATTGGCAGCTGCTGCAGCCTGTTGTTGGAAAAGGTTGGCTGGGTACACACCCCATGGAACTCCATAGTACTGTGGCGGCACGACTGTAGGACCTTGAGGGGAGAAGGTAATTTTACACAGAGATGTAAGGCAATGGTAATGGTCAGGCAACCTAAGCAGACAGGGGCTATTCTTAAAAGCAATGGTATTGTGTGTGGGTGAAAGTGGCCATGTGCAAGTCAAGGGAACTGGCAAATAATAATGGTAGTTATCTTAAAGTCAAGGTATCAGTTTAGGTGCGTTTGCATACATCGGATGCTGCGGGTTGTGGAGGCACCACAGTATGCGCGATGGGTTTTGTGTGTCAAAGCAACTGCCTGGATGATGTCGGACATGGTTGTAGGACCTAGCACTTCACACTTAACTAAAACTTCATTATAAATTGAAGTTAATGTGATTATTTGTGCACAAAGAACTATAAAATTGATGGTAAGTATACTTGGAGTGTGACTGTGTGTGTGTGTGTGTGTGTGTTTGTGGCGCTCACCTGCGAGTGTGGCAGCTGCGGCCAGGCCAGCAGCGGTGTAGGGATCAGCACCAGGTGGAGCATTAATGATGTAAGGGTTTGGCACGAACGCTGGAGCAAGGCCTACACAAATACACGCAACAGAGTTACAACACCAGGGTCTTAATGAAACTGTCAAGAGACTCACGCACACTTACTGTGCACAGGAACAACAGGATGCACGCAGAAAACGAGAGCCTATGCCACACACTGTGACCCTTCATGGACAGAGATGCATTACAACCAGGCATATGGTAGTGAGGGAATGAGGAAGTCTTTTCATACACGCCAGATAAAAAGGATTGTAAAAGCATTTTGTACACACACAACACAAACACTTACTTCCCACACTCTTACTGTAGATCCATCATAAACCAACCCTCTTAGCTTCTAATTTACAGCTCTTTCAATGTTCATCATATGCATCTTTCTTCCATGTGTTAACTCTGCAAAAGCAGGGAGGGTTGTTGAATGTTTCCTCAGACTTAGGCTGTGGCTTATATCGAGTATTTTCAGAGTACACTGCAATACAGGCGTAGTACTTACATCTTTAGTGCGTTCTGCCGCTGAAGGGTTGTTTCTAATAGAATACTTTTGTTAACCACTTGGCAGAAGTGACGGACGCAAAGCTGCCAGCCTTTCACCCATAAATCAGTGCGCCAGCTCCCTCCGGCCAACTGGAAATTTTAAACAAAGATGGCGGACCAAACACCGCTGACGGCCGTGTTTTGTAAGTGAATGTAAATTTGTTGCCGTTTTCTCGCTTAGATTTTTCAAAAGTTATAGAGAAATAGACACTGTACTATCCGATAACACAGTTATTGTAACCAGCAATAATGGTTGAAGTGATTTGCAAGGTGTCAGTCAAAAGCCAACTTTCCAAACTGAAAAGCTTCTAAAAGGGCTCCTCCTCTTCTGCTACGTAGCCAAGATGGAGCCCGTTTAGGGCAAGAAGTGTAAATCGTTTCACACTAGGTCTGCAAGATTATGGCCAAAATCATAATTGCGATTATTTTGATCAATATTGAAATCACGATTATTCATTAATTTCAGGGATAACTTTTTTATTGCACTTTCACGTTTAAATTAACAAGAACACTGCTTCCACTTCCATTGTTGTGCTACATCCTGGCTAATGTACAAATCTTTGCATCAAAAATAAATCGTATACGGTTCTTATTCACCTGAAGCATAATATAAATACATTTTGGATTGATACCGTCGCGCTATGCAGGGTCGCTGTTATGGTTTTCTGGGTTAACGTTGGACATGGGCAGTGATTCAGTGAGGTAATGTTAGCCTTAATGCATTGTCACACTGTGGATGGTGGGGAAATCTCAGGTGGTTGAAAAAGTTAGTTGTATTGCTCTACGGCGCAGACACAATTCTAACGCACTCTGTGCATATAATTTGTTCTCAGTTAAAATCACTTGCCCTAACTCTTAAAAGTAAGATAGCTGTCTTGCTACCTTGATGTCTCGTTAAGAAGGTGTCTGACGCGAGATATTTTTACGGGTGAATTCTGGTAAGCTTGGTAAGCTGAAGGAACGTTAGGCTAACGTGCTAGTGTTAGAAAGTTGGCTGACTGACGCCTCGCAAATCACATCAACCATTATTGCTGGTTACAATAACGGTGTTATCGGAAAGTACATTGTCTATTTCTCGGTAACTTTAAAAAAAACACAACACAGCTGTAAGCAGAGTTTGGTCCGTCATCTTTGTTTACAATTTGCAGTTGCCGGAGGGAGCGAGAAAGAGTGGCACAGGTTTTTAGGTAATAGGCAGATTCAAGGCTGCAGCCATGCTACCTTGAAAAATGACCGTCACTCGGAGGACTTTAAGCGATCTTATTAAAACGGAAGAGACAGACTAACGGGTTTCCAGCACGCATTTTAAACGTCAATATCGCAGACGATCATGCTAATTTAATTGTGGCAGCCAAAATCGTGATCGCGATTAAAATTCAATTACTCGTGCAGCCCTATTTCACACTGAATTTTTGGACCGCTTGCCGTGCGCAATCCGGGTACTTTCAGTGCCCTGAATTCTGCTGGTTGTGTGACTGAACGCCCTACACCCTGAAAGTCAGTGTTTGAAGTGTGCAAGATCTCGATAGGAGACACGGCCTTAGTGTTTGCATGCAAGGTCAGAGTGTGACAGTTCTTCTTTGCATTCTCTGTCACCCAGCATCTGTTCCAAATAATCAAGCCAGCACTGATTAGCGTAGCATGTTGCCTCTTCGGTTTCAGAGTGGCCGCACATCACATCATATCACATCATATCCATGTAGGGCTGGGTACACTAACACTCCCTCCCTGTCAACCTTTAGGATACTTAAATTAAACACTTTTCTTATCAGAGACACAGGTAAGTAGTCACGTGAAGCCATAGTCTCTCCTCCTTTGCACAGTCAAAACGATGAGGCCTTGTTTCCTGAGAGACTCATTAAGACAATGGGGATCAAAGTCTGTGGTACTTAAAATAAGAATCAACCTGGCATACCGAGGTGTGATTGTTGAGCAGCGGCCAGGGCGTACTGCTGCTGCTGGGCTGCCGTCAGCTGCTGGACAGTCAGGTGGTTGGACCTCTGGAACAGCTGGACAAGCAGTGCACAGAGGTAAGTGTCAAACACCAAACACCACAGAGAGACTACACCAGACATGACAGTGTATTAGCCAATTTGAAAACCAAAGAACACTGCAATCCTGTTTTTCTACAATACAATTAGAAAGTGCAGAATGAGCGAAGGTGGCATTTAACTGTGTACAGGAATTCCTACTTAACTAGGGGTCTCCATGAATCTTGATGCTATGGATAATAGAAAGCGCATAAATGCATATTATGCCTGTAATTTATCGAGTATCAACTAAACAAGGTCATCAACGCACTCATCTATGACTTTACTTCCTATTTATTCCATGTTTTTCACGTGTAGGATGTTGTCACTGGAAGAAGGACCGTCCCCCCTATTCATTCTAATTGTATGGGCTCTACACTGTACAGCCAAACCACCTGACCGTGAAGGACAGATAGGTTTCCCAGGAGACTCACCTGCTGGCCCGAGTTGTAGTCGAACAGGCCCACAGGGGTTCCGGAGGAGTCCACCTGGATCTGGTTGCCAGCGTAGTCGAACTGCAGCGCCTCCACGCCCCCCTGCTGCTCCATGCCACCAAGCCCCTGTTGCTCCTGGCCCTGGACGTCCTCTTGTTGCTGGGAGGGCTTGTAGGCTGCAGCAGCGGCCGCGGCTGCTGCGGCGTTGGCGGCGGCCTGAGCGGCTGCGGCCGCTGCCTGCAGGGCATGGTGCTGGCTCATCTGCTGGCTCATCATCTCCAGCCCGCTCTGGCTCGGGCCCATACGCTCCACGGCCTCAGTGGGGGAGGCCTGTCGGCTACCAGGGGTGGGGCTGACGAGAGGGGGAACGGGGAGAGAAAGACAGAGAGAGAGAGAGAGAGAGAGAGAGGGGGAACGGGGAGAGAAAGACAGAGAGAGAGAGAGAGAGAGAGAGAGAGAGAGAGAGAGAGAAAGAGAGAAAGAGAGAAAGAAAGAAAGAGAGAAAGAGAGAAAGAGAGAAAGAGAGAAAGAGAGGGGAGGTAAAGAGAAAAGAAGATAGACAAAGGCAGATGGTTGGATGAGAGCGAGTAAAGAAAAGAGAAAAAATAAAAACATTAAAATAAGTGATAAATCCTTTCTGACTGATCAGATGCCCTGTGGCAGGTGAGCATGTGGTTTTCTGAGGTACAAATAGTGTGAAGATAAAGAGCTGCTCTATACTAGAACACAGAACATCCCTGCACAGCAGAATTTCAACCGGCCCGACAGGTTTTCAGACACTGCTCGGAAAAAGCAAACCAGCATTACTTTCAAAAGCAAACCGTACAAAAAGTGCAAGAAAGACTGTGGGTGGGCTCCAAAACATCTGTTCAAACTGAGCTATGGTTCCTTAGTTTCCCACGTGCTAAAAGCTCTGCACAGGCACACACAAACACACACACACACACACACACACACACACACAAAAACCTCTATTCTTCTATATTGCTTAACTCCCACCAGATCTACGCGTTCACAAACCAACATGGTCAGTTTGGAGCCAATCTAAGCCATTCTGACAGTTACAATTCAGTTCACACAAAGCAATGATACTTCTCACAAAAGTAACTACCCCTCTTGACTGACTAACTAACTAAATTCCTTTAATCTGTGTTATAATGTGGAAGCTTTAAGAATATAATTATGCAATTATCTGTCCTTTTCTCCAGATATACTCTGTAGTCTATTTTTTCACGTTAGTCTGTCAGTATTGTGGAGGCAGTCCCAGTCAGACAGACTACAAAAGCTCCAAGCAAAAAATTAGAGTGGAGAAAGGCAAGTCAGGACGGTCATGGATGTCGGTTGCTTTTGGTGTTCAATTCCAACGTTGCATCATAAAAGGTTAGTGCATGTTTCTCAAAAGCGGTTATTAAGTTCTAGTTAACAAGAAAATTTAAATGTGACAAATTGCTTTTGAGAGACAAATCACAAACTTTTGATGCCACTTACAATAAAAAACAAAAAACACCCTATGCACCCTTCCTGACTTCCAGCAGAGGAAAAACTCTATAAATTCCAATAGAAACCCTTAGGGAACGAGGGAGAAATTAAGAAGTGTCGGGAGAAGGTTGGCTGGCTTACTTAAAGTCTTTGCAGTCGCGGTCCATGCCGTTGAGTAGGCCTCTCCCGTTGGACTTGGAGTCGCCCTCCTCGCCAACCTTCATCTCGGCACTCTTGTCTTCCTCAAACGGGGACGTTTTGTCTATGGGGTCACCCTTCTCTCGGCCGTCCGGGTCCCCGTCTCCTCCGCCCTGAAATAAAAGAAAGAGGAAAGGTTTTTTTTTGGAAGTCAAGTCTCAGGTCTCCTGATTGCAATGAGCGTTCCATCATCTGCTGTATGCCATCCAGTCTGCTTAGGACACGGCAAAGCTTTATCCAAGGAATTCAAAACATGTACTGCATTATCATCACTCATTTATCTATTATCATAGATTAGTTGTACATGGTCATACCGTGGTACATGATCACAGGAAATTGCAGACAACTTGAAAAAAAAACAATGCACAATGAAATCTTGTAACTGTACTTTGCCTTGAAACATGAACATACAGCTGAAGAATACACCAAGTATTGAGGTCCTGCTTACAGTTTCCCTCTGTTGCTTTGGTACATTTCTCAGATAACAATTAAAACTCTCAAAACTGCTCATCTATTTACTTGTGCACATTTTAACAGCAATTTTTCATTCTTTTGAAATTTTGGAAATGCTTTTTCACATTCATGCAGAAGGTTATGTACAATTTGCTGTTGAGTCATACACAATGAATACCTAAATGGTTTGGAGAGTAAGTCATGACATGCAAATGGATTAGAGAAGTTATCTATATTGATGAGGATTGATAACATTGGCTGAAAGGGTGAACATGACTGTGTAAAACCTCACTGAACACCAAGCCAGAGGGGAAAAAGGTGATTTGTCTGATCACCATGACTGGATAACATTACTTGGTTCTTAAATAATCTGTGTGGCATGCAAGATTGTCCGATTCATTTTCAACAGGTTGTATTTGTTGCTATGCTTTCCATCCTTAACATATTTATTTCGTCTTGCTATAATATTCTTCAACAATCACTTGGAGCCTTGTTGATTGAAATAGTTTATGTGACATTAAATTCAAGTTGCTTAAAAATCATATATTCAGGAAACATGAAATAATCTGTTATGGTGATAAATTATTATGAGCGAGAGAGACTTCCAGATAATTTTATATTTGCAACTAAACCTTTTGTCTGTCTTGGGTACAAAACATGACCAAAGGACTTGTATTTTGGTGGTCCTGACATCATTGTCAGTGAACGCCTGTCTAATCAAGTTAACCCCCCTTAGCTCCAAAGATAGAAGTAAACTAAACGTTAGATAGATGATGCTGAGCTTAACCATCCATAGGTGCCAACATTACATTCTACAATACCAAGTGACTGATCGATCTGGGTGTGTTCTCAGGTGCCAGATGCATAAGGTTAAGGGTGATAAGGCATTGACATTCAGCTCATCAGAAATTAAATATTAAAAAAAAAAAAATAGTTGACGAGTCAAACCTCAAGTCTTTTGAAGACGAGTCCAAGTTGCAGACTAGTCCCCATCTCCAGTGGACACCATCTGAAGGTGTCTCACACAGCCTTTGCGTACCCCCCCCAAGTGCAAGCGTTCAAACGATGGTAGTGTAAGTAGGTCAGATTCTGATTAAAGGCTGTAGATATTTGAGCTCAACAGCCAATCAAATTACACCCTTCCCTTCTGTGCTCTCAAAGCAACGTGTTGATTGAATGGAATTGTGTATGGCAAGGTTTGAGCCACAATCTTTCCCATTTACAGAGAGGTCAATGTATGCACACCGGTGTGTGCTCAAAAACTATACGGACCATCAGTGGCATCAGTTGCAGGGAGGGGACTTAAGTTATGTTGCGGTAATGTTAACAGAATATTCCAGAAGGATGCCCTGTGACTTACGAAGCCTCCGTTGCGGTAGCGTCCGTCCATCTTGTCTCCGGGGGAGGAGCTGAGCACGTATTCCACCATGCTGACACCCAGGCCGCCGCCCTCCGAGCGCGGGGACAGCACCGAGTTGGCATCACCGTTCCCGTGGAAACCCTGGCCAGGTCGCCTCTGCAC
Source organism: Sprattus sprattus (assembly GCF_963457725.1). Classification (NCBI taxonomy): domain Eukaryota; kingdom Metazoa; phylum Chordata; class Actinopteri; order Clupeiformes; family Clupeidae; genus Sprattus; species Sprattus sprattus. The sequence continues at coordinate 17,232,790 of NC_137921.1, read as the reverse complement.
CATGATGGGCTGTGATACCGAGTGGTCTGATGGAAGATGAGGAAGGAAATGATGGGGGAGAAGACAGGAGGGAGAACAAATTATTGAACATAATATAGGGGAGAAATAATTTGCAATGTATTGCAAATTCAAAATATTTTTCTTAAAAATCGCAATAATATTGTATTGTCCCCCATTTAGCATGAGACAACCAAAGTATTTTTCGAAGGTGTAGCACCCATATTTTACACAACAGAGTAGCGCAGTAACTTCTACAGAGATGTAAATGCCTTGTTGGGCACTAATGTTGCGCCCTCCCCTTTAGACCAGGCAAATCTTGCAATACATTTTCATACGAGTAGATACTGTCTGAATGTTAACAGTTAGAATAAGGATACAAATGTAGGTATAAAATCACCTATTGGCTACCTAAAATCAAGGGAAAAAAATAAGTAAAGTAGTGAAAAGATAAAAGGGTCTTACGGGAGGATCCCCAAGCGTTCTCTCTCCACTCTTCTCCCAGTAGCATCCCTTTCCTTCCATCCTTGGGCAGCTCGTCCGATTCCCACAGCTTTTTAGCTGGCAGCAGCTTTCAAAAACAACAGCACCAGTTTTATGTTTTAATCCCTCGAGAAAATACACAACAGAAGCACTATCCCATTAACAATCTGGTTTATATAATGCCAAATTAATTTTCTTGCCAATTGCAAAGGAATCACCAAAAGCCCCAAGGGAATAAAGCCATGAAAAGCAAACCTGACGATCCAGCGTAAAGATCAATGATAATTTTTAATCATTCAGTAATATCTCCAAACACAACAACAAAACAAATGCTTTTTAGGAGGTGAAAGCCCCTTGGAAATACACCTGGTGAGACGGCAGAACCAATAAAGGTTCTTTCCACAGCATCCGATGCAGACTAGCTATTAAATCACTTTCAAGGAGGAAATATTACCCTTTGTGCAAGGGAAATTAATCAGACTTGCCACAGAGGGATGGCTGGAAACACACAATAATGCTGACTTCCTGACACAGCGTCTGGCTCTCAAAGGCACACACACACACGCACACGCACACACACACACACACACACACACACACACACACACACTTTCCTCAGGCTCCGTTTGTAACCTACCTCGCCCATCCCACGAGACTCTAGAGCCAGAGCCTGGAAATCATAGTTCATCTCATCCTGGGCACGGACCTGGGGAGGGAGGAAAACAGAGTCAATAATCACTGTTGTCCTTTCAGGCTGTACGGTTATCACCGGTCTGTGGGTAACATTCAGACCGTGCCAAGTAATGTACACATACTGACATGTACAGTGAGATTTAGTGCCATACTTGTACATACAATATCTACAAATAGTTTAGGTGAGCAGTTTTACAGCCTGGTTCAGTGGCCTGATTCTGCCAAGAGCATTAGTTTCATTACTTAATGACATTTTTTTTTATCTTGTTAGAAAGTCTACAAGTTTCCCTACTGCAGGTTTAAACAGTGATTCCGAAAAAGTTCTGCCATTTCTGATGTCTGAGCACCACAAAACACCTTTGACACTGAAATCGATAGATTTTGCTGAAGTTTAGATCTTTCATCATTACGACTCTGTTTTAGATGACTGAAGTGTCATTTGAAATATCCAAGTATGTTCATTTATTTTTCCTTTTTCTAATGTTCCCAAAGATGTTAAATAGGTTTGAGCTATTGTGACTAGAGGGAACTTATTATGCTTTACCACTTTTTCCTTTCCTTTTGTGTGTGTAATGTAAACGGTCTACTAAGTTAATAGAGCCCAAAGTACATGAGTAGAGTAGTAACTCTCTCCCAGAAACCACTTATTCCAGCCCTTTTCCTTTGTGACAAGATGACGCAATCTCGTAACACAATCCTTACTGCCTGCCTAGCTGACCAAATCAGAGCACAATGGGCTCATCAGGAGGGGAGGGGAGGGGGCTTAATGACACAGGAGTTCTACAGCGAAATATGTATCTGCCATTCCAGTCTAAAAGCATGGCGCAAACAGGAAAAAATTATGCCATTTCTGCTGGCTTATTTGGTTTCGTCTTGGCTGGTTGTGCACTCTCAAATTTTTGTCAGCTGGTGCATATATCCAGGAACTTTGAGGACTTGTCCAGTTTAATCCACATATAAAAACAGGTGATCCAGTTGAACTTAGTCTAGTTCTAGTTTAGGAGAAGACAGCAGCAATTCAAACGCTCGCCAAGTGCTGGCATAAAAGGTTATGGTGTTGTGTTGGTGTCACCGTTGGTGCGCACAACGACCAATTCGTCATCAATACTGGATGGTTAACAGAGCTTGAGACAATGGGTGAATAAAGATACAATATGAGAAAAATTTGGTTTTGGAACATGTAAATCTATTCTAGTAAACCCCCAAAATTAAATATTGAAAATCGAAAATGAGCATATTAGGGCCTCTTAAAACTTCAGAATATGGAAAGACTGCCATCAGGCCCAAGCTGCCTGAGACACTATTCATTTTCCTGCAGAACACCCACATTAAAGCTGTGCCAAAGCAGTAATAAGCAAAGTGGAATCAAGAAGTGATTCTTCCACTGTCACCACACACTCTCTGAAATATCTTTGGTAATATTTCAAGAAGATTAAAAGGAAAAATTCTGGGAACTTTCTACGATACCGTAGAAGTAGACCGAAACGGTGGGGGTACTCCAATTCTACGGAACCCTTTAAATCTCTCTCAGCCAGAGATCAACCTGTGATTGGTTTATCAGTGTGCCCACCATTTACCCCACTATTTTGGGTTGTCACTGAAAACTTACAAGATTAGCTATGTATGAGAGTGAAAAAAGTCAGTCTGTGGTAACCTTGTTTGAGGAAAGGCAGAAGTGAACGTTGTGAATTAAAAGCTTTTTGGGAGTGAATTCAGACTTTAAGACCCAACAGTATATGTTCAAGGGCACTGTTTTATGACTATAATACCCATACATCATAGGCTTAATAAATCACTTGAGTTCCCTTTTCTGTTGCCAGGGTAATGGAGGACTAGTCTGTAAGTTTGCCTTAACCTCACCTGTGACAACCATGTATAATTCATTAGATACAATTAGCCATTTTTCTTTCCAAATAGGCTTAGCTGCAATACACTACAAACATCTGTGTACAATTAATGATTTCTACTTGCATTTGCTCACAGATCAAGAATGAATAGTTACAGTTTAGTATAGACAGACATTATATAGTTTTAAACAATTTAATTTAAAGTAATAAGGCTGTAATAATCCTTTGCTTTAGACCAAAGTCGCTGAAAGACTCCTCCAAGATATTCAGAAATCAATTTGTTGTTTTCCCTTGAAGGAATCTCTAGACAAGGAAGGGAAAGAGGCCGGTTTGTGAAGCTAAAAACAAAATGGGGGGAAATATATATATGAGCTATTTACTTCCTATCTGTTGGGCTTTGGTGAAGCAGTGGGCTGAGAATGAAAGGCCATATGCTTACGCTTTCACATTAGGGAGTTCCCTTCCTTTGTCAGTGCTGACATGAGATAGCAGTCCTCCCTGTTAGCATTGTTTAGTGGGGGGTGGTGAGTCAGTGACACAGATATTTAAAAAAGAAACAAAAATCACATTGCTGGACACATGCCAGGCAATCACGTACCAAAAGCCATATAGATTGCTGTATATGCTCTTCTTCTGGGACTCCAGTGGTCTCACCGTTTGAAAACAACTTTGGTTGTGCAGATAGGATCAACACAACTGCCATTTACAACTACAATATACGGCCTTTCTTGCCATGACTACATTGGCAGGCGAGGACATTTGTTCTAAATGCAGAGCAGAATTAGGAAAACTTCAAACACTAGAAATCAGAACCTGAAAAAAGGAAAGAGATACTTTCTTGTTGCTACCATCTCATCTTCAGAGTTAGGTAATTTTAGAAATTTGCTCAGCTCTTGGTCACAGTCTCAGTTTTCACTCACTCTGTGACTGTTTTAAACTCCCAGTTTAAGCATATTTCTTTGGCCCCTGAATCATCCTCCAAGTCATCAGATTTATTTAGATGAGAGCACTTGGAAAGCAGAGGAGTACAGAGGAATATGTTCATTGTGACACAGTGAGAAGACTTCAAGGGAGAACGCCTGTCGCTTTAAATGACACCACAGAAACCATCAGTGAAAAATCCTAATGAGGTCTGGAGTTATTCTAAGTTAAAAATAGTTGTTTAGTGAATACCAAAGGATCTCGAAAACGGAACCAGAATGACCTTTCTGATACACAACCCTCTGTAACCATTTTCTGTTTCTAACTCCAGTATCATCAAGGAGTCTTATTCTACACACAAGCTGGTTAGAGTATTCCCCAGTCCCCACAATGGACCTGGTGGACATAATTGTTGCTAAGTCCATGCTAAATTGCCTGTACTTTCAGGATATTTCTATACACAATTCATAACTATGGGCAAAACTGAAATTGCTGCCAAGTCATACCTGATCGACATGGTTGCCATCCCCAGTGGGCCAGCGGTGTTTGCTTGTGTTGCAGCCCCCAAGCTGTTCCCCAGGCTGCCTCTGGAAGAAGTACCCGACGGTGGCGTCGTCCTGGGAGCGACCACTGAGGGGTGGCTGTGGTGTGCCTGGATTTGGGTTAGTCCCTCTGTCCATGCCCTGCAGAGGGTGGGTGCCGCCAGGGCCCTGGACGCTGACGGCGGCACCGCTGTGTACCCTCACCCCTACAGTCTCAGGGGCACCATTTGTGTGCAGCATCCCGCCTCTTGTCTCCTGCCAGGCAACGTCATTCATACCTAGGATGCTGCATGGAACGCTCATTCCACGGGGAAACCTGGTGACAAAGAAAAGGTTCTCTTGAAAAAAAGTTTAATTTAATCACACACACACACATACACACACACACACACCCCCCCCACACACACATATATATATATATATATATATATATATATATATAAATACATACATACATACATACATACATACATAAACACACACTGATGGGCTCTAGAGCACTTATTCTTTCTCTACATAAGTACATACATAAATACAACAAAAAACAGTTAGAAAAAGGCTTCAATCATTGCCACAGTAAACAAGAGAACAGGAAAACTAAACTGTATGCAACAGACTATCTGCCCTACCCAAGCGAACTATAACCTAATATCAACTACACCAACTGTTTTCGGCCTTTTGGGTTTACAATAATGGACATTAGAGTCAGCCTTTCCTTTGACTAGTTCCGACAATTTGGCCTAGCAGGCCTAACGTTACATTGTATCTTCAGAGCCGAATCTGACAAAAAATGACCAATTTTAACCAAGCCAAGAACTTCCAACAACAGCTACGTTTTCTGTGTTATGAGCATAAAAGCAAAAAACTGAAATTGCACCAGTTCGGTCTGAAGGCATGTTGACGGCTAGCAAGGTTGGCTAACCAACAAGGGGGTAAAATGCTTTCGCTTAAGACATGCTGTCAACATTAGGTTGCAAATATGTTAGCTTCAGTATAAAGTTTTTACACAAATGTCAACGTATCTTATGTTAAGTAAGTGTAAACATTGGCCATCACTGAAATAGTTAACACTCATTACGGTGATATAACCTATGCAGCTAAAAACTAAATATCTTGGTTATTACCTTGCAGCTAAATAAGTAACGTTAGCTGGTATACAATAGTAGCCAACATTAGCTAGGCCAGTTCATCAGAGCATCGTTGAGCTAAAGATCTGATCACAAATGAATCGAGTAAAATGATCATCAGCAGGTCAAATAACACGGTTTTCCGGATGGCTGACTTCCTATGTATTCCTTGCTATGTGCCAATTTCACTACCGTTATATAGGGATCAATGGGCAAATCGAGATGGTTCAAAATAAAATGGCGAGTTGGATCTCTGCAGATAACAATTAGCTAGCTAGCTGGCTGGCTAGCGAGTTACAGATCTATCTACACGACAGAAATAAGCTTCCTAGCCAGCTAGCGGGTTGTGCTTGCTTTTCAGTCAGGTAACGATAATGTAAGTAGGCGAACTAGCTTTCCAAGTTAGAAAAGCAAACAAAGGTAGCTACCGCGTTAAAAGAAAAAAAAATCAATTAGCTACTCCGGGTAGATAGCCAGTGACCAAACTAAATGACGAACTAGCCGGATTACCACAATTGAGCATTAATGAGGGGAAGAATCACATTTCCGATAAAAAGCTAAAGCGCTTGCTAGGTACCACTGCCAGGCTGACGTTACAGCAGCTAACGTCAAATAGCTAGCAATATTTTACAATTCGCTAGCTAGCACTCTATATTATGACACGAAACAAGACAATGTGCGTAGCTAATGTTATCTACTTACAAAGTCACCTAAATAGCTAACTTGATATCAATGTTCGCTATGTGGCTTCAGCCATGATTCTACATACATAATAACTGCTACCACCGCTAAAACGAACGCTAGCCAGCAAGCACAGCCTATCGTTACCTGGCTAACCAACTGGTTTATTTGCCCTAGCAACAGCTAATGCTAACAAAATACAGAATGTACATATAACGTGTTTAAATGAACATCACCCATTCAGTAAACGAGCTTGGCCTTATTCAAAGGTAAGCTAACTAGAATGAGTGGAGAATGTAAGCTAGCTTCTAAAAATAATGGTTGTTGAGGACATTAAGCAAGCGAGGTAGCTAGTGAACAGGCAAATCCAGTTTAGCCCAGTAACATTAGCTTTGAATCTAGCATACTAACAACACAGCATTAGCTAACGTTAGCTCCATGGCTAGATTATGTCGGGCAGATACAGCAAGCTTTGTTAATAAAACAACGAAGCATCTTACCTTTTAAAGTAAAATACTTAAATGATGTATTAAAATGTATCCAGTTAAAAGCTATTCACATGCTATTAGAACATATCTCTAAGCCGTATGTACAGCGTTGAAAGATAGAGCATCACCCAAATGCCGTCTGGAGAGCATTAACAAAACACCATCGCTGCTGGGTAACTACACCACTCACTAACAACATGGCCCCCCTCCAAGTTCTAAACAGAGGGGCCTTACCCGCTAAACAAAAGGGGGAAATACTCAGCGACCAAAGCAATAATCCACTTTATACCTCCAGATTATGTGTAATATGGCATCAATTACAATACCCTTAGTACTTACACGCAGTATTTTTCGCTGAAGACCGACGTTTGAATAGACCCTGTTGTCGACAATCCAGCTATTTTGTTTTGTTTCCGTGGAGATCGGTGTTTTAATGATTTAGGTTTGAACGTGCTAGCTATGTAGGAGTTTGGAGTATCACGCTAGTGCCCTCCCCACAGACTGAATGCATATTGTACGCTAGACCTGCGCACTAAAATGTCAGGTTCGCTTAAACATTATCAATTAACCTGAAGAACATAGATCAAATGCACTTATTCACCAACGTGGGCTTCGATCGCCACCAGGAAGAACAAAAGGCCCGTTCGTGAGCATGTGAACTTTGGCCAGAGATGCGCATCTGCATATCTACAGATTTTCTGTTTTTGGTCCTGGCCTGTGCCACAGGCAGTTTAACAAACAATTATATTAAAAGATGAATGCAAAATGTTTTGACTGTCTGCAATATTACTTGACTTTCTATACAAAAAAAAATATTTTTGCAAGTATGTTCAATACATACATCATGTGAACATGCGTAGGCACAGGGCTGATGTGGAAGATACCTTTTGATTCATGTTCACGTTCTGTATGTATAATTGCTCTAGACTGGTGCAGGCCATATCTTCTAAACCCCTTTATAATCTTAACCTAAAGATAGTTTAGACCTCAAGGTTCCTCACCTTTATCTATGGTTGTTTATTCACACCCCAAATCAATAGGTTTTCAAACTGACATTACGACAGTGTCTTCATTTAGCTAATATAGGCCATCACCTATCCCGTGTAGCCTACAATAATTCCACTCTCTCAATTAATGGGCTACTTTCAGTGTTGACAAGTTGAATGTCTCAAATGTCTCAGTTCCACGTCAGTGTTTATATTTGTAATTGTGGCTTTCAAAAACTGTTTGTATTGTATTTTTAATTTTTTTGGCTTGATAACATATCTAATTATATATCCTAAACATTATCCTGTGAACTGTCTTCCTCGAGGCACAGCCTTCTGGTTCACGCATACATATCCCAGAGTTCAGATGGCTGTCACAATGATAACCCCGCCTCCGACAATATTAGGGACCAATCATTGATGCTATTGTAAAGAGTGACATCACTTCCATAGTTCCGATTGGATTGCTATAATAAGAAAGCATTCGATCCGTTATAAAGCGAGAGAGTGCAAGTACGTCGATGTGTACAGCTGTCTACATTTTGGGATGGTCTGAAAACGAAGCAACTGAGAAACCCAAGGAGTGAACACGTTTTCCATCAACCAAACCAACTGTTGCCTTTGGTGTAATAGTCAGTGTTTCACAGTTGAATGCGATTCTAGCCATGGCAGATATTCGCAAGAAATTGGTCGTGGTAGGAGACGGTGCTTGTGGGAAAACATGTCTCTTAATCGTGTTCAGCAAGGACGAGTTCCCAGAGGTCTACGTCCCAACTGTATTTGAGAATTATGTCGCTGATATCGAGGTAGACTCCAAACAAGTGCAGTTGGCTCTGTGGGATACTGCTGGACAAGAGGACTACGACAGGCTTCGGCCGTTGTCCTATCCGGACACTGATGTCATACTGATGTGTTTTTCGGTGGATAGTCCAGACTCCCTTGAAAACATTCCTGAAAAGTGGGTGCCAGAGGTCAAACACTTTTGCCCAAACGTCCCCATAATTCTAGTGGCTAATAAAAAGGACTTACGGAACGACGAGAACGTAAGAAACGAGCTGTCAAGGATGAAACAAGAGCCCGTTAAAACGGAGGACGGAAGAGCCATGGCCGTGCGCATCGGGGCGTACGACTATTTGGAGTGTTCAGCCAAAACCAAAGACGGGGTACGCGAGGTGTTCGAGACCGCCACACGCGCCGCTCTACAGAAGCGACCAAGCCAAGCTGGTAGTTGCACAAATTGTTGCCTGCTATTGTGAGGACTTTACTGAATAGCCAAATAAGCATACAATGAAAGCTCGTTGCCTGAACGATTCTGACTATTATTGCCACGTCCTGTCTGGTGCCCGCCTATTCACAAGGCTCCTTGTGTACCGAGTAATGATGTCAGGGCGAAATGGTTAAACGGCACTGGGCCTACTTCGAGACAGCATCAGGACTCTTGTTGTTAAATCTTTGTTTTATGTGCCAAGAAAGTGAGGCTCATGGGGTTTGGGCCAATGTAGCCTACTAATTCCGAACAGGGAACAAATCAGTAAAAGTGCCACTCTACTGAACCATTTCGTGGATTTCGAATGGCTGGTGTTGTAAAACACTCTGACAGAAAAGACTGTAGGATACTATTTGTTGGAGGGTGGATGCACATGTGTTGAACAACATTTTTGTTGACCGTAAATATTGTTTAAATGAAATATTGTCTGCGACAATTATGCTGCCTATAGGCCTAGCCTTCTTCAAGTAATTGAAGCCTAATGTTAGTGGATTTCTGAATTAAACAAAACCATTCACTACTTTATTTCACTGGATTTTTTTTTTTTTTTTTCAAAGCTGCTCTTGCAAGTTAAAGGCATTCATGTTTTATGATCTCTTAGCAGGCCTAGGCCAACTTCTAGCATAGCAAAAGCCTGCTGGAAAACTGACTGCAACTTGTCAACCATTGTCTGCTATGTGCCACAACTAAGAACACTTTTATAGTGCAATATTTTTGTATCCTCTGCGGATGTATCAACATGGACTTTTTTGGAGAGAAAAACCCTGAAACGTCGTTAATTTAAATTGCCTGAATAAAGAACACTTGTATTACCATTAAATGTGATTGGTCCTTCCGACAGGAAAAAAACCTTACAGCTAAGTGAACTATGCACTAAGTATAGGTATGGTATACTAAATTTATTCATGGTGTCATAAATCTAAACAGAACTGCATCAACCTATTAGTACCTCCAACTGCAAATCTGTAATTTACATATTACATGATCAAATATATTGCTGAAATGTACTCAAAGGCAAAATTCATTATACTTGAAATGCTCAGTCAAAGGACTACATCTGTTACAAATTGTTATACAGTATAACCTACGTTATTTGATATTGACAAACACCGGAAATAGCATCTGGGAACACCTGCCGGAAATTAGAACCCAAGTAAACAATGAACAGTCTGGTGATATGGTTTGGATAAACGGGAAAACTGAATGACTGGGGTTTGTTTTAACCCTAACTGGTCTCTCAGGGAAGTGTTATCTTCCTTCACGTGCCTGATTACCAATGTCTTTGTCCACTTACTCAACTGTTATGTCTGATATACTATTAATAAACTAAGCTTTCCAGACTGATAGGACCCTTACATAATAACCACTCTGTTTGTGTGACAAGCCTTAAATTACTGTATTGCAATTCTGGACCCATGTTTCTCAAACCTATTATCATTTACAGAAATATCCACTCTCAAAAATATCCAATATCCACTCTCACAAAGTTCTTGTTAAAGCTTTTGCGTGACTATTTACATACAGCATGACACACCAGTGTTACTGCATGTAAAGCTGCACTATTATGGACCTTTGAAAGAATGAGGTCTCTGTGTATTTGAAACCATTCTGATTCATCACCCGTGTAATCGCTTGAATGTCATAGGAATCTTTCAATGAGACTGATTCATCAACTGCAACTTAAATGAGAACAATAATGGAATATTTATTGTTTATTTACATGAGTTTATGTGAATGTTATGTTCACAATGACACAGGTGCAAGGCTTTGTTTATCTTCTGGGCATGAAGTGATCAACAGAAATAATACCCCTGACTCATCAGAGGCAGACTGTTTCCCCCTCAGACCCTGCCTATTTTTTTTTCTTTAGGGGGTTTGTATTCCTGACCATCTTACCTCCTGAAGATTCCCTCCTTCTGAAATGTTTTAGGCGATGCTTCTGAATTAACCGAAATATAAAAAGACAACAAGATAGTTTGAAAACACTGATGTCTGAAGCAGATGGCATTTTCAAGCATGAGAGCACAGCTTTCTATTAAGACCATTAACAAAAACAAACATCCACAAGGATTTCGGTTTACTACACTGTGACTTCACGTATAACAATTTGTTAGCTACCTGTGTCTTTCCTCGTACATCAACATAAGCAAATTGAAAGTTTCCTTTAGTTGTCAGGGCTTCCTGTTACATTACTACCGTATGGAACGGAGTTTGCAGACTGGTCATGAGCATGTGGTGGACATGTGGTGAGGTAGGCTGCATCCACATGTTCCACAGCAGCCAGTCATGAGGTTCCCAGTCATTGGGCAAGTCTGGACAAACCTGGAGCTGCATTGACAGATTGTGGATTCACAGAGCATGTTAGTTTGATTAGCTTGTTTTTCAAATGTACCAGCATTTATAAGTGTCAATGGTAATGGACTGCATTTATACAGCGTTACTTTTCTACTCTTAGAGAGCTCAAAGAGGTGCTGATATCTTTTGTAGAATGTAGGTGTGGTCCACTGAAACTGCTCTATATAGGAAAGCTCTCTTGAGCTGGGTCATTTTGGCCAAGTTCTAGAGACTTGTGTGAGGAAATGAAAACATTTCCTTTGGTATGTGTGTGTGTGTGTGTGTGTGTGTGTGTGTGTGTGTGTGTGTGTGTGTGTGTGTGTGTGTGTGACTACCCCTGTGACACTATTAGTGTTAGTGTTCAAGTCTTTCCTCTGTGCACTACAAAATAAGGGCTTGATAGTGGGATAGGTTGTGTAAACACAGGTGCAGAAGTAGAGACTGTTGCTGTAAGTTTAATACTATGTTTCCCTTTGGAGTGTATATTTTATGAAATATGAAACCAAACAGCTAAAAAACTGAACACACAGTTCTGAAACCATAATGCATGGGGCAAAAAAAAACCATATTTCATAAAATATACACTCCAAAGGGAAACATAGTATTAAACTTACAGCACCAGTCTCTATTTCTGCACCTGTGTTTACACAACATATCCCACTATCAAGCCCTTATTTTGTTGTTTCATTCATAACCTACGTAAGACATTTCACAAACAACCTCTAATGCAATTACATGAGATCTCTTCAGTTAATTTGGATAATAGTGAAGGAGGATGTTGCACAGAACAGGTCCCCATATGGTCCCATGGTAACTAACTAAGTGTTTATCAACAAGATTACAACTTCCCTCTTCCACCCTCCTCTTGTCTTCCTTGAAAATAAATGAGCACACACACACCAACACAGTTTATATATGAGCCAGACCACATGTCTTTGAAAAAGGGTGCCAACACCATAGTGACATAATAAAAGATGAACAAGGCAATCATTTATATTATTTGATAAAAGCCACTGTTGTGCACACAACAGAACTGTCTACTCCCTGTAATAAAACATGAAACAGTCACCACAAATAAACAGTTACATGGCCTTTTGAAACTGAGTAGTGTGGATGGATGTGTCTGAAGGCCAACCCTTTTCCAGCTAATTTATGCTTTAGATGAACCTGTCATCATGAGATTTCCCTAGAGCATTTTACAGAAGATGATGTTATCCTGATCAGCTAAAAGGCCTGAAAGGGGTGGGCGGCATGAACAGTCAGAGTCAGTGACTGACAGCGCTGTACAAGCAGACAGTAGAGCGGCAGACATTACGGCAACATCCCCTCATTCTTCTCCTCTCTCCGGCTCCCTGCAAGCCTAGCGGGAGGTCACTCATTGTGCAAAAAGAGCGCAGGCCCCACTCTTTTCCATTTACTCCAACATCAGAGGGGGGGGGGGGGGGGGTCATGGCCATTGACTTAAAAGTCACATTCTTTCCCAACATGACACAGTTGCCCTTGACCCTTTTGTTTACATTCAGGAAAGGAACAGAGTGTCCAGTGAACACCCGTGCACTATTTTGCTTTGATCTCTTCCTTTAGGCTTTGAAAGCAGAGTAGAATGGAGCTAGTCAGATCTAAAGCACACAACAAAAGTAATGGTCATAGGGTACTCTTACAGCGTTACTCAAGTGGTCAAGCTGTTGACCAGTTCTGGCACACATATACACAAATGTCAACATTCATGGGAGTGTCTCTCTAAAAGTTGGTGTTTCTAGAGCAATACCATAATGAACGCCTGTGTTCAGTCCAGTTGAAATGTCTGTTGCATCACCACATTAAGATGCAACATAGAGGAAACTTTCTCTTTCCATGCAGTTTGGCTGAGGGTAATTTTGCTAAGTACAGGCTGTTCCTTGACCCAGACAAATTACACAAGACTTTCACCGTTGTGTTTATGAGGCTATTTGTGAGGATGGTCCTTCAAAATTATTACGATTTATTACCAACGCATCAGATAGAATTTTACTGAAAAAACAGCACTGCAAGGACAATCCCAAAACCATTTAGCAGCTTTTCACTGTGTGGACATCCTGAACAGAGGCTTAAAAAAGAGATATGGATTCGTACCGTGCACTGTGAGATCTTTCTGTGATCAATACAAACAAGTGCAATTTTGCCTTTAATTGCAGTCATTGAGAAAGAAGGGGCTATACCAGATTTAATTGAATTAATCTGATTTTATCATCTAATGGAAACAAAAGCACAACACACACTGAGGCATAGTCTAAATCTGTTGAAGTAATTGCTTTGCACAACTGTGTCTGTACACATGTTATACAACTAATGCAGATTGAATCAAAGGTGACTAACGCTGGATTAGCAGACTTGAAGAAAAAGGGGAAAAAAAACAGAAAGACATCCTCTTCCGAAGAGTGAGAGAGAGGCTCTCAAAGTCAAGAATGCTTCCTTGGTGGGATGGGGCCTTCCAAGTCAGATCCTTCAGAGCCTAGACAAGACTCCTTCCTAGCATTCGGAGAACAAATAATGGTCTCGCTAATGTTTAGGTGTTCATCATTGCAAAGGTCCGGCCTTCAAATTCTGCACTTTTGTTTAAAGGCTCTGGTATGTGCATATAGGATTGTGGGTGCTTCAAGATCACAGAGGATACTCCCATTGTATCTGAATGAAGGACTTGGGCCTTGTTTGAATTAGATGGATCCCAAGAACAGTCCTTCGACAGGATTTGATGATGTAGCATCCTTGAAACACAGCCGTTAAGGATCCTTGCTTGACTTTGAGAAACACCTTAATAAACTCTAAATATAACACATTAGCCAACAAAAAGTTGAGTTTACAAATAGTTCATGATAAGTCTGTCGAAATATGTCAATGTGTAACACCTCTCTGTTGCTATCATAACCCATTCCCCAGGTGCAAAAACGTACAGCTCAGTGATGTTATTTGATTTCCTTGCTGCCATTGCCCTCTTCTCATCCCACTAATGATTGGATGATGGAAACGTAGGTCTGAGGACTGCATGGGCCACTCCAGGGGCTTCAGGTCTGATTGCCGAGCCGAGCTTTGGTTGAGCGTTGGCTGAGCTTTGGCTGGCTTGGACTTGGTGTCTGGGTTCAATGTTTTGCTGGAAAGCTCATTCAGTTTAAATATGCACACAATAAACATCACTTTCTGCTCCAAGATCGTGAAGTGTTTCCCCAAAACACCAGTCACACAGTCAAGACAACAAGTTCCTCCACAGCAGAACAGGACAGCTATTGAATTTGGTTAATGTATTGCCACTGGCCTTGACTTTGTAATGCCAGATACACTACTGGTCTGTAAGGCCAAACATCTACTTCTTAAAGTCTCATCTACCAGTCTCGTCTTCCAGAACACCACAGGTGTACCAAAGAACATCCTGCATATTCAAGTACAGTGTAGTGTACTGGCACAGAGATCTCCAGGCATCAGGATCTCCAAGTGTTCATCTGGCATTCTACATCTGGCACTTGTGCTCCTGTTACCACCAGGTAATTTTGGTAATACAAGGGTCCCTCTGAACAGTTCTCATGACATGTCTGATTCCAGTGTTTAACTCTTCTTCAATACATTGAGTTATAATAGATTTTTAGTATTCACAGTAGTAAGTCATAATTATATTTGCCTTCAGTGATAACAATATTTGTTTTGAAGAGAGGTGGAATAAGGTTGCATATTGACATTTTTGGAGAAATCTCAACTGAACTCAAGTGCATTTGCTTTTCAATCACTCAAATGTGTTTCATTGACTGCTTACTAGGTCCTTGATATATTTTCTTAAATTAATCTTTAACGATCAGAATGTCTTGAGGGTTAAGGGAATCATTTTAAGTTCAGCTGCACGAATTCCCTTTAAAAGCTAGCAGTTTACAGGTGAATTTAACATGTAAAACAGGAAGGTGAATGTCATTCATGAAAAATAATGAATTCTGTATAAAGATGTATTACCACGTGTCCTGGGCGATTGTGACATACTATTGTCGAGGACCAAATTCGGGTCGGCTACATTCAGAATATCCCTTCAACGGATAGCCTGCCGTAATGGAAGCAAGTGGATTTTTTTTTTGTCAGCGTTTCAGCAGTTTCCTCTTCGCGCCCATCGAGGGTGGGAGAGGAACACACTGACTAAGTATGAGGTCATCTGTCCTGTTTATTTTTAGACGCGCAGTTAGTCTGGACTCAGCGCCCGGCAGGATGGCACACAAAACACGGATTAGAATGCTGGGAATCACTCCTCGATATTTTCCACCACCACTTCATAAGTGATTTACTTAACTGATTGTCACGCACACAAAAAACATGCTGATCCAATGTTTAAGTCTAAACTGTCCAAACAGCGACATCAGGTGGTTTACATCACTTATGGCTCATCTGTAGTTTCTGTGATTAGTATGAGCTATATCGTCTACTGGTGTACGTTTACTTCTTTGTGTACCTACACATTTAACCGTCAAGACGCTCAAGATCAAAGGATTCAAAGTTGCTTAGGAGAACCTCTATGGATTTCTAGGCTGCTTAAGTTTTTGAACCACTGTTTATTTGAAAGGTGGATACATGTACAACACATGTACTCTTACTCTGTTTCTTGCTCTCGTTCTCTCTGTGTGTGTGTGTGTGTGTGTGTGTGTGTGTGTGTGTGTGTGTGTGTGTGTGTGAGTGTGTGTGTGTGTGTGTGTGAGTGTGTGTGTGTGTGTGAGTGTGTGTGTGTGTGTGTGTGTGTGTGTGTGTGTGTGTGTGTGTGTGTGTTAGTGTGTGTGAGCCCTCGGCAATTTATTTCAATATGCGCTCTACAGAGCCCAAGGCCTAAACTCCTGTAGAACAAGCACAATGGTCACAGGGGCAAGGAAAACCTACCTGTTAACAGGCAGAAACCTTAAGCAGAACCTCTGCACAATTTATTTAAAGTTGAGGACAAGTGCAGATTAGTCAAGACATTCAACCCCTTGCCCATCAAAGTGGATATTAACAATGGTTAGGCCAGTATCATCCCCCCAAGTCTGTTAAGCATGAAGCTATACTGCCAACACATGAGATGACATATTTTAAGTAAACTGATTTTGGGGAAAGTATTTTTTGTTTGCATATTTCGTATTGTTGATTTTTGATCATTTTGATGTGACTGTGATGTATGGTAAAAATGGAGCCGATGTAGCAAAGGAATGGAGATGTTTGTGCAGTACAAATGGTCTTTATTAATACTTTACCCTCAGGGTTTTTTTTTTTTTTAAATAGAATAACAAGATAGACATTGAAAGTGTAAGTTGTGACTAAAGACAATAACACAGCAAATGAACCTCATACAAAAGAAAAAGAACACAAAAGCAGCAATAACGTAAGGTGGAAGTATATTCATATTGCATACTGGTTGTTTAATACATTTGCTGTAGTTTCAAGCCACTTCAGGCAGGTAGGTGACAGTTTTTATCACATTCAGTAGACAGTAGGTTATAGCTTAATACAGCATGATAGCAGTCCATAGATTTATGCAAGATTGAGGGGGAGAGGGATGGTGACATCAATCTTTTCATAACTCACTGTCACGTGAGCCTGGGTTTTCTTTGAAACCTCCAACAGGGCCGCTGCGATGTTGTTCTGGAGGTCATTGAGGCGCTCGATGATGGACTGAATCCAGGCCTGAATGTCTTCATTCAGCTGCTCAAAGGTAAAGGTGACAAAGATCTCATCAAACCTAGATTTCAGCTGAGTGTAGTACTGCTCAGCAACACTCATAGCTTCCCTGGCCTTATCAGTGATGATACGGAAGATTACGGAGTTGATGAAGTCGGCGTACACATCTTTGGCCCAAGCAGACACACGGTTTAGATCTTGTGATGCCAGAGTGGTGATGAATTCCTTTGCTGTGTCAATGCTGGTCTGCATGAACACAGAGAGCTTTTGCACAATGGTCTCCAGCTTGATGTTGCTGAGATCCTTCACAGCGGTGATAATTTGGCTCTGGATCTTCTGGAAAGCAGTTGTCAGATCATCCAAGATTTCTCTTCCACTGACGATGTGGGTGGACCCAGGGATTGTGAACTCAACATTTCTGATGTACTCAATTGCAGCCTCACTGTAGGACGCCAGCATCTCTGGGATTCTTGTGATGGCATCTTCAGTAAAATCACCAACGAAGGTGCTGATCTCTCTGTAGATCTCAAAGACAGACAGCTTCTCAGTGTAACCAGGGACTTGGAATTTGGTCTCCTCTAGGAAGGTGACTGCGGCCTTCAGCAGGGTCTGGAGGAATTTCTCGTACTTCTCCAGGAGGATCATGGCATTTTCTGATATCTTTTTGTTGAATTCAGTGAGGTCGGCATCAGCAATCTTCTCTGCTGCTCTGTCATACATCACATTTCCCTGTTCTTTGAGGTACTTAACAGCAGACTGGAGGGAAACCTGGAACTTGTGGATCATTTCATAGGCAGCATCAGCTTGTTCGATCATCATGTCCTTGATGTCGAATGTGGAAGTGATTTCTGGCACTCTCTCCTTGATGTTAAGAAGCATCTCACGTGGCACCTCCATGTTCCAGCTTGTCTGGATGTTCAGCTTATTG
This sequence comes from Sprattus sprattus, assembly GCF_963457725.1. NCBI lineage: Eukaryota > Metazoa > Chordata > Actinopteri > Clupeiformes > Clupeidae > Sprattus > Sprattus sprattus. Next base: position 17,214,844 of record NC_137921.1, on the reverse strand, counting down.
GAGTCAACAACATTCATCTCAATGCCCAGAATGTCCACATCAGTTTGAGGCTCAGACTGCAAGGAATATTAAACACATCGTTAGAACATGAGGAAAAACATTATAGAATGTCTACATATAAATAACATATCTTTTCTTTTTGAATATCTTCATTATTTGCTACAAATAGAAGTAATATATTTGAGAGCTTACCGGATATCTGCTGTAAAGCCTGCCATTCAGGTTGGTTGCACTCTTTGTCTGCATCTGAAGTCCAAGAAGACCAGCACTTGGGGAGGACATGAATATAGTCAGACCTTCCACAAGGTTTCCAGTGAGCTCCTGGTGGATCTCACCAACCACTGAGGCCAGGTTGATCTTGGCAACATTTGCAATGGATGCCTCTGTGACTTCCTTGTTGAGGGTGATGGTGCCAGTATGGCTACCCTCGAGAATGGCGTGCTCCAAGGAGAGTGTTGTGCCCAGGCTCATACCATCAGCAAGGTTGAGGGTTGAGGTGCCAGAGGACTTTGCGTTCAGGATGGGGAACTCAGAGGCAGACTGGCCATTGAAGCGTGCAATGATGTTATCCTGGTTGAGGAGATCAGCATTTGCATTCAGAGTGAGCATGGAGGTCTTCAGAGAGAACTCGTAGTTCAGGTTACCGATGGTGGGGATCAGGAGGGTGTGCTGCATCTTGGGCAGGTTGATCTTCCTGAGGGCAGCTGGCATGCGCAGAGTTGGCATGGTGATTTTACTGAAGTCAGGCACAGGGATGGTCTGAGGCACTTCAATGTTAAGCTTCTCATACTGCTCCTTGGCTTGGTTGTAAGAGGTGGAGAGAATGTCAGCAGCCTTGTCTTTGCCCTGCTCCAGGTGTTTGCGCAGAACGTTGAACGCTGGCTCCATGTCAATCTCAACCTTCATCATCTCAGGGTTCTTCATGTACTTCAGCTTGGAGTCCAGGCTGAGGGTCTGCTGAGGGGTGATCAGGATTTTCCTCAGACCAGCATCTTCCCAGAGGGACAGCCCAGTCACAGATGGGGTGGTAATTCCAATGAAAGGAACAGTCATTTCAGGAATGTCAATGGGAACCATCAGCATGTCAAGGTTAGCTTCACCGTTGAGGGTTGCAAAGACGTGCATTTCCGTCTCACCGTTGGCCATGTTGAAGAAGTGGGAATATTTGTACTGGTTGAAACGAGCAAGGCCTGTCCAGCTGGCTTTCTGCTCAGCAGGGTTGATGGTAACAGCAAAGTCATTCTGGAGGTCAACCTTTCCAGACATCTTCATGGGGAAAGATAGCTTTGAGTTCTCCTTGTTCTTGCAGTCAAAATGGACCTCGAAGGGTGTGACCTCAAATTCAAGTGAGTTTGCAATAAGTCCTTCCATTCTGCCAGTCATCTCAGTGTTGTGGGTGGCAGTCAGCTGAAATTTGGGCTCCTCCACTTGAGCTTCAGCCTTCACCTCTACGATGCTGCTCTTGATGAAGGAGGTCTCTGTCTCAGCACGTGCATCAATGTTAATGCGAGAGAAAGGTGTGACCTCAGCATTCATGTTCTGCTTCATTTTAAGGAGGTCACTGTTGGTCACAGCAGAGAAGGTCGTCTTGGCAGTTTCGGTGTTCATCACAATTTCCAGGTCGCTTTTGTGGGTGCCCTCTTCCGAATACTCAAAGATGGCCCATTTTCCACTTGCCTCATTGCCCAATGTCACAGTGATGGTACCAGCCTCGAGCTGTGCAACAGTCTTCTGGGTCATTGTGGTCTCACTGAAGATGTTGGCCACTGGCATGTTCACTTTGTGGTTGTAGGAGGTCTCCAGGGTGGTGGAAAATCCACTCTCTACTGCAAGGAAGGCATTGTTGACAAACTCAGCAGTGTAAGGCTCAGTAGTTGCCTTGATGGTTGTCTTGACAGAGGCCTGACCTGTTGTACCGTAGGAGGTTGTGTCTCCCTGGTGGTCCACAGAGAAGGACATGTGGTTCAATTTGACAGACTCAGTGAGAGACAGGCGGTTCCTCTTAGGGGCAGCAATGTGAGCAGTGGCATCCAGGTTGTATTCCAAGAGGTCAAAGGTAGATGTCAGCTGAGAGTTGAGGGTGGCGCTGAACTCTGGGGTTTCAGATGTGGTTGTAGAGTTCCGGAACTCAGCTGTGGTTGCCATGTTATGCTCTGGGGAAGTAATTTTAAACTCACCATAAAGCTTACCAAAGCAAGGCACACGGCTCATCTCAACAAGCCTTTGTTTTGCCTCATCAGCATAGCTCTCAAAGTCAATAGACTTGATGTTCTCAAGGATTCTAGCCACATATTCTTTGAGGTCATCCATCATCTGCTGGAAGTCGAATGCCTTCAGTTCCTCTGCAAGCTTGTTCTGCATCTCTGTGTATTTCTCCAGCAGTGGTGTGTAGTCAACAGATTTCAAAGTGTCAACTGCCGATTGCATTGCTTCCTTCACCTTGTATTGCTTCATCATCTCCACAGCATTATTCATTGCTTCCTCAACCATATTCTCAATCTCATACTGGGCCACAATCGCTTCTACCTTCACGTAGATTTCATTAACTTTTTCAACAATGTTGTTTGTCTTGACCAAAGTGACAATTGCATCCCAGATGGATTTTAGGACCCTGGTAATTTCCTCAGTGGGAATAACCTCAAGCACACTTTGCACGTACTTGTTGATGTTAATGGCGTTGATGAAGTTCTTCAAGTCCTGGATGAACATGTTCATGTCGAAGCTCTCAATGACGTCTTTCAGATCACTTGTTTTTTCCTCGAAAGTAGCCCTGATCCTGTACTTGGCATCGACCTCTTCCAGCATCTCAAGTGTGTTTCTTGTCAGGCTCTGAAGAGTCATGCTCAGTTTTTCCATGATTTCTGGCAGGTGATTAATGAGAGGCATCTCAATGAAGTGGCTATCGCTGTTCTTGTCGTACTTCAGGAAACCAGAGATGGCAAAATCTTGGTTGTTGTCACCATCCTTGTTCAGAAGATTGGTTGAGAAAGTGCCTGACGTCTCCATGCCCATTCCCTCAACTTTGTTGTAGGCAGTGAGCTCCTGGTTGAGGGCGTGGTTGTTCACCTTGGATTCTATCTTCATTGAGATTGTCTGCTCCTCTGGAACCAAAAGACTGTCAATCTTGTTCTGGAAGCTGGTTTCCACAGAGACTCCATTGTCCAGCTGGTGAGAGGAGGAAGCCCGGCATTCAAGTGAATGTGTGAGGTGAAGAGGCTCAGCCTTGAGGAGGAACTTGCTGTACAATTCTCCTGTCTGTTTTCCATACAGGCTCAGCTCCCCATCAGAGTTGAGGATGCCATCAACAGTTACCCTGAAGGGCACCATATCGGTGGCCACACTGCCTGAGAGACGCAGCACTGGGGAGTTGAAACGAGCTTCTCCGTTGTACTTGGCAGACAGTGCAACTATCTCCAGTTCAGAGCTATGGGTCATCTGGGCGCCCAGGAGTTTTCCGTTGCTGGTGCACTTGGCAGAAGCAGTCTTGCCAGCAAAGGTAATCTGATAGGTATGTCTCAGCTCCTCTTCACCATAGGTTCCCTTCAGTAGGCCAGTGGCTGCCATCGTGAAAGGCTCTGCATTGAACTTGGCATTATTGATGAAGTTGGCATCCATGATCTTGAGGTCGTTGTTCACATTTATGGCCAAAATGTAATTCTCTGCATCAAGGGAAATGTCATGCTTGTAGAAGTTGCTCTCAGTGATGACATTGTCAGACACTGAGGTGAACTTCAGTGATCCCAGGTTGATCTTCAGAGAGTGAGTGGTGTCTGTGTGGATCTCATTGTAGGATGCGGCCATGCTGTTGGAGAGGACCAGGCCATCTTCATTCAGACGGAAGTTCACCAAGTTCCTGGTGTTGGCATTGAAGAGATCGGCTTTGAACAAGCCATTAAGATGTGCCTCTGAGATACCGGCCTTGCCATCAACCTTCAGTTCAGCACTGTTCTCCTGGAAGGTTCCTTTGCCTGAAATGGACATGGCGGCACCAGTTGAGTCAATGCTTCCTTGGACAGCATTATCCAGATTCAGGGCAAGAACTTGCAGGTTGGTGGTGCAGCTTGTGGTCAGGCCATTTCTGTTCAGCAGCAGGACACCTTTGTGGGCGCTACGGTTTTCTTCATAGTTGATTGAAGCATCAGAATTAATTTCCAGGCCATTGTGATCCAGGGATGCCATGGTGGCAGCCATGGCACGGTTTGTATTGTCATCAACCTGGGAGTCAAACCTCATGCTAACTTTCTCCATGGTGGCAGAAAGGTCAAACTGGTTGCGCAGCATCCTCTCAGCAGCCTTGGTCATACAGTCAGACTTCACTGTGAACTCAGCATCCTTGTACTCAACATTTAGCTTGGTTGTGTGCTTGATCGGGTCATGGGTGACACTGGTGGTGGACACAAAGGACTTCTGGTCTGGGCTAACAGACATCTTTATTTTGTTCCGAATTTGGGCGATGGGAGAGCTCATTCTGAAGGCTGATTCGGCTGTTGCTTCCTTGATGCTTGGGTTTGCAAGGAAGGTGGAAGTGAGACTTGTGCTTCCAGAGACTGAACCCAGAGTGAATGATCCATCCATGTTGAGATCTCCCTTGATCTCAGAGGCTATGGAGGTCTGAAGAGTGCACTTCAGGGTTGTCTGCATGCCCAGAGAGCTGACTGCTGCAATCTCATATTGTCCTGTTGTCTTCACAGTATCTTTGATTATGAAGGACTCTGTGAAGTTGGCTTGAGTGTCAAGGTACTTGTGGTTCAAGGAGAAAGTCACAGTGGTCTTCAGAGTGTCCAGAGGTGCATCAGCAATTCTTGCAGTACCTGTATTAAAAAAAGAGAATGTATTCATATATAAGTTAGTAATGACCTTTACCTCATGAATCTGTGTATTTCATTTAATAGTAATTTGACAAAAAAAGTTACCCTCAGTGGTGTAGGACAGGATATCAATTGGACTGTCAGCTGTCATCCTGTACTTGGCGTTGTAGGCTGTAGCCTCAGACTCTTTGCCAGCAGAGATGGTGGCCTCCCAGTTGTAGTAGTTGCTCTCGACCTTGGCAGACACCTCAGCCATTCCGAAAAGTGGCAGGGTGAGGTCGTACTCAGATGGGATGGAGAAGGATGGGATTGTGAACTGTTTGGAAGGAACATTCAGACCAACCTGGTCGACAGACAGCTCAGGGGTAGACACAACAGGAGGGATTCTCAGGTCCTCAGAGGTCTTTCCACCCATTGGCAGGGGAATGGTCACAGTCATTGTGTCCTTGTTGAAGTGGTACTTCAATGCACCCTCCCTGTGATAGACAACAATATTTCAGTTTTCCCTTTTACCATCAACTATAAACCTGCTCTAATTGAAAAATCACAAATCGTTACAGGCTTTGTTAATATAGGCAAGTATATAAGTTTAGTTTCTATTGAGTTAACAGCACAAAATCTCAGCCACAGTCATACAAGGTAGGGGTTTAAATGTTTTACTCACGTCTGCAGATACAGCTTCTCAGGCATGGAAGGAACGACTAGTTCTGGTATGTTCTCTCTCAGCTGTGCAATGAATGGAGCATCAGTGGCAACCTTGTCCATCCAGATCTGGGAAGCCTATAACATGATACATTTATAAGATAACTTTATTAAACCAAAACACCATACTGAGTTTAGATTGGTATCAAAAGATAGATAGACAAATGGATATGTGTCTCATAAAGATGTTTTTATTTTAATTTGTACCTCAATAGCTTTGTTGTAGATGTGACGCAGTTTCATGTCAGTTTTGACCACCTTCTGGTCCAAGATGTCCTGGCTGAATTGCTGGAGCCAGTTCTGGACAGCCTCTGTGCTTGGCAGCATCTTCGGGATTTCGGTGCTCACATCGGATTTAACTTGCACCTCCATGTCCTCCTCTCCTGAAAAAAAACAATTCACAATCAGGGCACAACACGAGATAAGTGCTGAAATCTCCTTGCAGTGGACCAGTATGTAGTGAAACTGTTAGTATGTACTTACTGTAGATGAAGGTGACCTTCTGCAAGGAGGAGATCTCTGGGAGCTTGATGTCACTCTCAACTTCCAGAATAAGGTTCCCATCCCTCTTCAGAGAGGCAGTCAGTGTTGCATCAGTGCTCAGTGAAGGCACGATCAGCTGCAGCTGCACCAGACCTTCTCTCATGGCCTCCATCCTATAAAAATTAGGATAATTCACTTTAGCTCAGTTAAGCAAACTATCTACTTTCCATGTGATAGCTTATATGTGGCATTGTATAATGAACAAAATGACAAGGACCACTTATTATCTTTTACTCACAGAGATAAAAAAATTAAAAGATCTGCGGGCTTACTTGGCACGTCCAATAAGGGACATCTTGGGAATATTGTGGTTGCTGACGTCAATGGTGATCTGCTTTCCTCTGGTCTTGGAGTCAGTCATGCCAACCTTGATGCCTGCCTCCACATCGTAGTCAGGGACCTGAATGCTGGTGGTCAGGATATTCCTGTTTCTGTTGTACTTGATGGCAGCGCTGGCCACAGTGGGCTGAGCACCTGAAATTGAACAGAATGTCAAGAATGTTGGTTACTTTTTTTCTTCTTATGCCATTGGCTGGTAATCCTACATTTGAGATATTTTCTTATGTTGGCAATATTGTTCATTGTAATTCAAGATTATGATAACGGTAAAATTAGTCAAGAAAATCCTCCTACCTTCTGCCTTCAGAGCCAGCTCGATCAAATCGACCTTCTGACGGCCCTCTTTGCCCTCAGCAAGGAGGTCATAGGTGATGGTGGCAGTGTACTCGGTGACCTCACCAGTAGGCTGAACTTCAATAGCGAACCTGGAAGAGGGAACTCTTTTAGAATCTATGTTTCTTAACCAGTAAAACAAATTTAGTTGTTCATTATTCAGTTGAATTTTAGATGTATGCTGCACATACTTGGTCTCTCCGTTGAGGGGGAAATAGGGTGCCTCGTCAGAGTGAGCCATAGAGTAGCGCACTGTGGAGCAGTACTCCATTCCCTTGAAGAGAGGGTTGCACTCATGGGTATTGGTTCTGCCTTCAGAAACCGAGGGGATCAGGGTGGCCTGGCCAGAGCTCACAGAAAGGAGTCTGTTGCTGTTTTCAGAAAATAAAAAGAAGACAAAAACTCAAATATTCTGTGGATGCTAAGGTATTTAGCTGCTCATGTTTTTGCTAGTAATTGCACACATATTGTTACTGCCACTTTGTTTGGTAATCTATTGTAATGTTAGGAATGATCATACTGCTGTCCATAGAGCGCCACACTGAAGCACAGGGAGAAAGAGGTCAAGCATACCGGACTCTGAAGAGCTGGGTGGGACCCTCAGGTGCAGGGATGGACAGCTTGATCTGGTTGTTGGCCATGGTGATCTTGGCATTGAGGCTGCTCTCATGGTACATGTTGGTGTGCATCTCAAGACCAGAATCCATGAATTTGGGGATGTGGACTCCCATCTTTGTCACGAACTCCAGACCCATAGACGGCATGAAGGACAGCTCCTTCTGTAGGATGACATCATTACATGGAGCACAGAGTAATGTAGAAATATAAACATAAAAATCACAGACCACATAACTTGTATCTAATGTATGTTCTCCAAAATGATGGATGTCTATTTACCACAGACTGTGCGATGTTCAGTCCTCCTTTAGCTCTGGGAACAAAGGTACCAGACAGAGCAACTTTAAGAGGGAAGCCAGAGGCTGTGGGCAGGGAGAACTCGTTGTCCATGAACATATAGTAGGCAGTGATGGTGTTCTTAGAGCCAGAGGTCCACTCCTTCAGGTACTGTATCAGAACAGAGAAATAACAATTTGTCACTACATGTTTTGCATGATTATAAACAGAAATACCTGCAAATACACATACACATTCACGCAAAACGTCACATTCTTTACACATACCACTTAATGCAGTGGTGCTTTTTTATAGGTAACTATTGCTAATGGATTCATTAAATACACATACATGTCTGGGCAATATCATCATGAAGATGTCAGTATACATCAGGGCTTGGTCAGCGATGTCCTTGAGCTCGTTAGCTTTGATGTATCCAAGCTCAGATCCCATGATTCTCAGGTAGGCCATGGACTCTGGGGCCTCCTGGGCTCTGACGTTCTTGGCCAGCTTGTTGAAGTTGCGCACGATTTCCCTCACAAGATTCTCGGGCACCTTCAGGAGAAACAGCAAAAATGATGGATGTGTAATGAAACATTATACTAACATACTAAGATCACTTATCTCAAATGAAGGAGAACGAAGAAGCATCCCTCACCTGTTTGTCACTCTTCAGGGACATTCCCCAGTTCTCCAGAACCTCAACCATCTTTTCTGGCATCTTGTCTCCAGTCCAGTACATGGCCTTTGACATAGTATCAGGGAAGAATCCGTTCTTTCCAAACAAAGCCTCAATGGTGGGCTCAAAGCCTTTACCCTCCATGCCAATCTAGAGGTAGAGTAAGAGTATGTTAAACCAAAAATCATTAAAAAAATAACATAGAAAATGCACTGAAAATGTCACAGAAAGTAAATATTGTCTGTTATATGTTTCAGTTATAAAAGAAAAAGCTAAATGCACATACCTCCCAGATGTCAAGCTTTTGTCCGAAGGCCTTTAGGGTAGACTCAAGCATAACCTCCCTGGGGAGCTGGCTGCTTGGGTCAAAGATGAGATTGCCCTGCATGCTTGTCTGAATGGTGTCCTGAGGCATGGAGGCATCCATCTTGAAGTTACGGGAGTACTGTGTGATGTCACCAGAGACATCGATCTCAATGCCCTTGAGGGCCTCAGCAATCTCCTTGCTCAACCTATGAAAGCCAAGATGCAGAAACATAAGTTACGAGTTCACGTAAATAACTGAGAGTATGATCGAAACCTATGCAAGTGAATCAACTGGGCACGTGATTGGGACTGAAATTGTGAGTTAATGGTACGAATGCTTTGGTGAACATTTTGTAGTTGTATTTATTAGCTCCCTTCTTAGGACTTACTTCTGAGTCTCAGGGTCCTTGGAGTTAATGATGTTGTTGACGTGGGAAGCCACAAAGGCCTTGACCTGCACGTTCTGGTCCTGAGTGAGGATCTTCTTCAGCATCTCAAAGTCACTTGCTTCAGGGTTCCTCATTATGATGAGGTAAGCAGCCAGCCTCTTCTGAACAGCACCCTTACCATACTGGGCTACTCGCTGAATGTTGGAGCGCACCTGTGTGAGAGGGAGAAGAAAACATACATATTTAGGAGTAAGTAAGGCAGTAGTGATAGTCTGGTGTAGGACCTGTGGAGTTATCCTTACATTTATGTATGCCAACTGTATTTCCAATGAAGGATAGACACTCTGGACTTTGGTTTGCTTAATTCGTCCTTCCAAAAACATTTATTTAATATTTACCTCATCGGTCACGGACATACGCCTGAAGGCCTGGATGGCAGCCATCTGTACAGACAGGGTGGTGGTAGGCTGTCTCATGCATTTCAGCAGACTGCTCTTCAGAGTTGGATCTACGGCTTCCATGGCCTCTCCCATGTTTCCAATAACCTGTGGGAAATTTTAATGATTACCTCTAATGTGTAAGGCTCGGGCGGTTTTGTTTATTATTCTTAAAAGCAAAAGGTGGTAAACGCAGGGTTGTGTACAGTGATACATACCCTCAGGGCGAGGAAGGTCTGTTCCTTATCACCAGCACAGTCAGCCCCAACGATGGAGGCCATGAACTCATAGACGGCAGCAATCTCAGGGGTGACCTGGCCCTCAGCTTGGTAGAGCCTATGGGTGAACAGAAAGAAGAATTTAGAACCAGAGCTCTCACAGCTTTCACTTTTACCAGATCTTTCACACCATAATGACAGTAACCGCGTTTGTGGCTTGTATTAGCTTTTACTCACTTCCTGACCACGTTGCTCAGGGCGAACATGATGGGTTTGCTCTGCTTGTGCTTGGCCATCTCCAACATGTCCTGGACCATACGGCGGGATGGGTGGGACAGCATTCCCAGGGCGTAGGTGGCAGCATCAACCTCCAATGCACCGTCGTCAAAGTACCTCAGGGTCTGCAGCGTGGCACTGGTGCACTCTGGGGTACCGCACTGGGACAGAGCCTGGAAGGATAGTGGCATGGAGGTGTCCAGCATCTCCTTGAGGACTGGTTTCATGGTCTCGAAGGTCAAGGCACGGAGCTCGGACACCAGTTTCTGGAACATGCTTGCCCTCTGGTGGCCCTGGGAGTCGGGGAGGGTGAACAGCTCGTTAAAGGCAGTCAGCATGGCCTCAGTGGTCTGGACTGAAGTCTTGTCGTCAGCACTCTCCATGGGAAGGGTCTTCAGGTTGGCCTCCTCTGTTGAGGCACAGAAATTAGTTGCTTAGGTGTGTATGACTCCATCTAAGTGCTATTTTGTTCAGGTTTGCATATCATTCTGTTTCTTTGTGTATGCTTGAGTAGTTATGTAATGACTGTGACCTATCAATGATATCACTGTGGTGAGGGATTACAGGACTGGCAACTGCATAAATTCAGTGGAAATAAAGAGTTATTCAGAAATAATTACCATAGCTGAAGATTCTGTCATTGATCTTGCTTGTTCCCTGCAGAGTCAGTGTCTGTTTCACCATGGAGGAGACTCCAAACTCATTCCTAAATCAGACAAATATAAACAAATGTTAGTTAGTTTGTATGCAGATTTGGTTGAAGCAAACATAACAGGTAAGAGAGAAATATTTCCAATGACGTTTCGTATAATATTAATGAATGTATATGAATAAACATACAAAGGCACAGTTTACAGTGTGTAATGCAATGCAGTGTAGTAGGTAAAACGTATTTCCAATATCAAAGCTGAGCACACAGCTTCTGTGCATTTGTGGGTGATGGGGTATAAGGAGAGTAGAAGAAGGAACTCACTCGTTGGAGAAAGGCAGGAAGAGGTGCTTCTCAGTGCAGATGCCGGAGGTCATGTGTTTCTTCTGGTTGTCAAACTGATAGTGGCAGGTCTGGGTGCTTTCAATCAGCTTGGACAGAGGGTAGTGCTAAAGACACAGGGAACAAACTGCATCACTGACCTGCAGGACTCTGCCAAAGTTGTGACTTGTAACTGGAGAGGCTAAATAGAGTGTGCTTTTCAACAGAAGTAAAACAACTTTAATGTTTGACAATGTCTAAGTGAGTTTACATGTTTTGCACATTAAGAACATTCTAGAACAGCAATGCAGAGTTCTCTTTTATGTTGCACCCAACGCTGAACCTTTTGAAGTGATTATACGTGTGTTTTCATAAGAGTGAGAGAGCCTGTGACTATGCCAATGACTGTGATTATGTGCCAGCTGTGAAAGACTCCTCACCATGCCAGTGATGATGGCCAGGGGACTGGTGGTTTCCCTCTGGGCCACAAAGCTGTCACAGGCAGACAGATCCCTGGTGACGGTCACTTCAGTGGCAATGTCTTCTCTGGCATTGACTATGAAGTCAGTCTTGCAGATTCCATGGACTGTGGCCTGGAGGGTTTAAAAGGAGAAAGATAAAAAAAAAACATGAGAATGTATATGGTTAAGCCCAATCCTTTTTGGCTTTCACCACAGAATGCCAGTTACTTAGATTTTAAGTGTGTTAGAATAACTATACAGCAGGTAACCTGCAAGAAGCAAAATACTTTTTTAGAAAAACAAATTAAAGGTCAACTGTAGGTTTGACCTATCACACTAATGACGGCCATCACCCCCGCCTAATCCTGTCATTCTTGGAATACTGTGTCCTGCTTGAGAATTTATTGCCTCTGATAGCAATAGTAATCTTATCACTCTGGTTATAAATGCTGTGTTTGCTGTTAAGCATATTTTGACATTGGAATTGAAGTGCCTTGATAAAAAAGGAGTGATACCCCAGGTCGTCCCTAAATGACCTAGAGGAAGTAAATGGAATAGGTCAGCCCTTACCATGTTGTTGTTCTTGCCCTCCTCCAGAACAGGCACCATCAGGGCAGAGACAATACCCCTCTTGATGTTCAGGATGTTGGTGGGCTCATCCTGCTCAGGGAACAGCTCGACTCCAGTCTCACCCTCAACGATAACTTTCAGGGAGTTTCTGATCAAAGAAGGGAATATGAATAGTGTTACGTTAGTCACTGCTTATGGAAAATTCAGAAACCCTTTGCTATGAAGACCACTCAACATCCCTAGGCTTTTCTTTTAGCATTTCTGGTATTTTTGTCTGTCTATTTAGTAGTAGTTTGTAGCGTAGTGTGTATCTTGCTAAGGTGTGCCGTAGACGTACTTTTCCATGGCAGCACGGAAGGCGTCAGTCTCAGCAGCGGGTTTGTAGGTGGGTGTGCCTTCGGCAACGCCATCCACCACCTCGCTCAGGGAGCACTCTGTGGTACGCAGGACGAAGCTGCATGTCTGAGGGACGTCAATCTCCACCTGAAAGGAAAAGACAAGGTGTTTAAAGGGGGAACACAACAAAACTAAAACAGAAGGCCCAGAAGCCACTGGGTATGAACTGTGACAAGATGGGGTCCAGAGCTATCTTTACAAAGAACTTCAAATAGATGGAGAGCCTTTTGGGTAACCCTCTGCTTGTGTTTGACTTTAAATTAATTTAAATGACAACTGTTTGAGATTGAGTATTTGACACCATCAACAGTTTAATTTACTTGAAACACACTGTGTGGAATGGCCTATTGGTGTAATGTGAGGGAGTGAGGTTGTTCTTGGTGTCAGACCTACCTTGCAGCTGACTTTGGGTCCGTTCTTGATGTTGGCTGCTCCGTTAACGGTATTGTAGGTCTCAGCTTCATACTGGTACACGTAGTTCCTGAAGTTCTTGTACCGTTTTGCCACTAGAAAAGAAAACAGTAAGAAAAAAGGTCACAAAAACAAATTGCGAACATCTGCTAATATATATACATATATAAAAAAGTAATTTGTGTCAAATGTAACATTAGAGAGTGATGGTGAAACTGTAATCTACAAAAACTGATAATGTTGATAACAGAGATGGACTGTGGCACATGATAAAACTGATAGGGTTGAGCAAGGGAACAAGATGGCCTAGACACAGACAGTGATCTCATCATCATCATCAACATCAGGGTTCAAAGTCACTTGCTTAGTTGGAAGTAAAATGGGTTCAATAGGTGAAGTTGTGCAACACATCATGAGGATGTTGAGCTCATGCCACTAATCTGATCAGCATCACCTCAGATTGTTTCAGTGTTGCGTTTTATACAGCTTCAAAACAGATTATTCCAACATATATATATATATATATATATAGATGGAGAGCCTTTTGGGTAACCCTCTGCTTGTATTTGTCTTTAAATAAAATTAAATGACAATTGTTAGAGATTGAGTATTTGACTACACCATCAACACAGTTTCATTAACTTGAAACACACTATTCATATTCATATTCATTGATATATGACCATTGTTCACATTTCTCCAACTCACAAATTCTACTTTGTGCTGTTATAAATATATAATATAAACTTACAGAGACATGTTGGAGTAGTTTCATCAGCACTCTCCACGTCTTCTGTTGAATTGTGAAAAAAGGATTATCAGTTTAACTCAAGCCATGCTGTGTCCAGTGACAAATATATTAAACTTTGTATCTTAATCCAAGGAATAGTACACATGATTTCGGTCTTAACAAATTATCAATTCAAATGTAGGACCGGTCATTTTTTTTCAGTCTTTGTGTAATGATATCGCCATTCAAGATGGTTTCAGTGGAAAGCAAATTTAAAAATACCATCTATTTGGCTTTACAACAAATTCACATGCAGCTGTATAGCAGATGCTCTGGTTCAACACAGCTCTTAACTGCAGTGAAGAAGTATTAATTCCAACTTAATACAATACAATACACCATTCCAATATACAATACAACAGACAATAAATGGTCTCATTTGTCTAACTGTCAGCAGTCTAACTGTCAGCAGTGTTCCTCCTGAGCTGGAGTGATACTCACGGGCTACAGCATAGGTGCTCAGCAGCAAGAAAAGGCAGAGCTTTGTATTCCCCATCTTGGGTTGAATAGAAGCTCCTTAGCCTTAGCAATGAAGCGAGTCCACTTCGAAAGGAAGACTGAATCCTCAGCCAGCAACTCAAGGTTTTTATACTTCTTCACTGGAAGGGAGTGAATAGGGAAGGTATAAGTAAGGTAATGGGGCGGGGGGGGGGGGGGGGGGGTTGGGGGGGGGGGGGGGGGGGGGGGTGTCAGCAATTGCAACAGATAGCACTGACTCCAAAGTTCACACAGGCGCTGTGGCAGGCCAAAGGCGAACCTGGATCATAAACACCACCCAGGATCTGTCGGTCAGCACGGGGCCTGATTAAAAGGCACTGATTGCATCGGGATTATCTTTCTCATTCCAAGCCCCAGTCACCTCAGCCTTTTTTGGGTTTCTTTTACAGGTAGACCCCCCTGGTCAAAGGTTATTTTCATTCTTTTATAAACCTAATTGTTATGAAGCTGCTTATTTAATTTGTTTTACCTAATCATAGTATTGATTGTTTTTTGTTTTTTATTGTGAGTGAACAGTTTGGTAACATGGACTTTAGATGACCTTACAAAAAGATACAACATTGGTTAAAATTAGTTTCAATTATTTTATTAGGCATGAAGGATCTGTGAGAATCATCAATGCTCTAACTATTTATTCACAAAAGTAATATGATCTATTCCAGTATCATTTCATATAAAAACAACATATTTTAAAATGCAATATTAGTTACATTTTCTCATGTTACAGTTCAATATCCTTCATCAACAGGGTAATATTAAAATATAAAATACATCATAGGATGACAGATTCCTGAAACCTATAGCCCATAAAGCATATCCATTAAAAAGATGAGAATTGCTTGTGACTCATATGTCACAACCTAGGTGACTATGTACCGAGAAACTTGAACCCACCCAAGACTTATCTCCTGCAAGGGAGTCAAAGGGAGAAACGAAACAGTAGAGAGTGATGGTATTTTTGTACTGGAACAATGTTGTCTGGAAGTGTAAATAGAACATAAATCTTGATATTTCGCAGATTATAGATGTTGTCATGAAGCTATGCACTCCAATGTTTGTACAGTTTTAGATTTCGGTGGATTTAATAAATCAGACACAATGTAAGTACATCTCAACAACCCCCACAAGTTAGTTTGCGTAGCACCGGGCTAGAGCATCAAGGCCTTTTGGCTCCTGGCCTTTTGTCTATGTTGGGAAGCCATCAGACCTGGACATTACGTGGCTCGTGTCTACAGCCACGACAAGAAGACATTAGCATCTATATGGTCATACCTGGCCCTTTTGTAGGTCCCTTTTTTTAAATGGCAGCATCATAATCATCATACCAGCCTGTTTGTCCTTTTATGAGGTAAACTCAGTGGCTCTGCCTGAGATTTCTAGGTAGTTGACACTGATGAGTCAGCCTGTCTGTGTCATGTCTCTTATGTATCAGTTAGGATAAGATTGTATTGTATAATTGTAATTAAACTGTCAAAAGAAGTTTAAAAAAAATATGACACTGTAACCTTCCACCTAGAATGGACAAAGCAAATTACAAATTGTCGTACAAAGAAGTTTGCTGCTGCCATAACCGGTGGATACACTGAGCCGATCATTTGGGACACAGGAGCACACAGGAGCAAGCATTCACGTTGCATAAGACAAGCTGAGGCAAGCCACCCTGACTGATGAGCTTAGTATCAATTCCTTATCTCTTGGGAAAGTGTCACATGCCAGAAAGAAGAACCCTTACTTAGCGACTTATACTTTGAAAGAAGAACAGGTTTTGCGTTAAAATAAAGTGAGAGAAGAATACATAAAAATCACACTAGGTGTTTTGTGATAAACTCGTATTGTTCTATTAGAAGCCATAACCGGATTATTTTAACTGTTCCTATGTGAAAAGGTGTCCTTTTCATGATTTCATTTAGTTTAATAACCATGCACACTATCAATATAGACTATATGTTTGATATAGGCTCTGTAGGTTATAATATCATTATAAATACGTAGTTAATTTTATTTTAAGGGCAAGGCCAATCAGGTGAGCCCTCAGTATTGGAGTTCCATGAAAATAGGAAATATATATACTGTATATGTTTGTGTGCAAATATATATATATTTATATATTGTAAGAGAAAATGTGTTTCTTTAGCACCTGATTGACCCCAGCTGAATACTGACATTGTTCTGGACATACTGTACATATCAACTGGCAAGCTTATGGTATTTTTTAACACTCTGGAGAAGGTACAAATACACATGGACTGTGGCTTGCTGTGTCACTATCTCAGCCTTTGATCATGAGCACAGGCCTGAAGTTGGTCTTGGATATCTTACCAGAAAGATGGTGAGTCCAGTGACTGCCTTTGCTCTAAGTATTACGTCATGGTCACCCAGGGGAATGAATATCCCTCATCTATCTTCAGAGGTTGTAAACAAATGACACACAGCTTACATTCAGATAAAACGTGAACAAAATAATCTTCACACTAAAAAACATGTTAAACATATAAATATTAGAACAATATTAGTGTATTCACTCCACTTTGATGGTGAGAGCAAGCTCTTTTGTAAGAGTAATTTGTAATTTGCAGATTCTTTTGTAAAAGGGTACAGTGACATAATAGCCATTCATTTACATGCCATCCTTTAAAATCCCTTCAAATGTTAATTTTAGTATCAATAAAACATTTAATGAATAGTGTCCTTCATCCATACTTATTTATAGTATTTATTCATTCTTTTTTCTTTCTTACTTTCTTTCTGTAATGTTGCAGTAATGTTGATGATATTGTAACATTGTGCAAAGGTTAATCAAAACAAATGGCAGGGCAATACACAACACAGGTAATGTGATTACATAATCATCATCAAGAGAAGGGAGACATATTTTGGGAGATCTTGTGGTTGCATGATCAATCGGTTTCACATCAGCCTGGTTTGATTGATCACTGTTAGATCGGTTCTGTTGACTTGGAAGCTTAATCTCACCTCCTTCATAAAGTGTTGATAAGTTGGAAAACAACCAGCCTGATTCCTGAATACTGACCTTGTTTTATTGGGCACCTAGTTCATTGGTCAATAATTCTTACTTATCCTGATCAGTTGTGTGTTTTACATCTTGATTGTACTGCTATAAAATAGATGCAGGTATAATAGGTCATAGTGACCTCATTTGCTGTCTGATCCAATCAAGGTGTGATGGAAAAACAAAACATGAAATAGTAAAAAGCGGGTTTAGGTACTCAGACACAAAACAGTAAAAAACATGTGATTTCATCAAGCTCTTTGTGAGAACAACGTCTGTTATGTAGTGCTAATGTATTGTTTTCTCCCTCTAGTGGTTAAACTGTTTCAGGCATCAGCTTGGGCTTTCAACCTGTAAGAACAGTACAAACCTCAGCTTGGCCTAACTTGCAATCAAAGAGCCTGGTAGCGATAGAGAGGGAGCAAGACCAACAAAGAGAGAAAGACTAAGATAATGAGAAAATTGTAGGACTTATCAGTAGAACTAATGTCCATGCTAGAAAGAGAGGGTGAGAGGGAGAGAGAGAGAGAAAGGGAGAAAGAGTCAAAGAGAGAGAGAGAGAGAGAGAGCGAGAGAGAGAGAGAGAGAGAGAGAGAGAGAGAGGCAACATTTATATATTCACATTATGCTGCGCTTAGAGGTAGATGTTATTGGTAAGTAAGTCAAACTCAACCAATTCACCTTTTCCTTTAATAAAGTTGGTGTTTGTGTCAGCAAAAAAGACAAGATGGTTCTTTAAACAACAACTCAGAGGAAAAAGGATGTTTTCAAAGTGATAACAATATTTGCACTGTATAGGTAGGCCAAGGGACACCACGTATGTCAATCAACAAATTAATATTCACAATACATTCACTTAAAAAATAACCACGACAGCATAGTACCGTATATATTGGACTTGTGTCCATAACCTCTTACTATTCTGTTCATGAAACACACTAAACCCCAAGATAGAGGGGATCTGGTGTTTCCTTTATACAGTATGACTAACAGAATCAAACCACTGCCTTAGGTCTATTCTACATTATATAGATGTAGAGAAAAGTAGTCATCTGGCAAGAACTAACACAAGCCGTCCTTAACAAGCAAATACACCACTTCTTTTCACACTATTACAACTGTAAAGAATGCTATTTGAGGAGTGTACCATGCATAAGGGTGTTTACCAACCAATACCAGCCAGGAGGATAGATTAAATAGTTCTTCTGGCTTTAATAACTCACACTGACTCGTCAAGTCATTATTTCAACAGTTGTTTGGTGTTTGGAATTGTTTCTGAGTAAAACATGTATGTTTTACAGGCAGGGGACGACTGTCTAAACATATTAAACCCAATTTTAGCCACCAGCGAGTACATTTTGTTTATTATTCATTTTACATACATGCTGAGTAGACTAAAATAGGTTTACCACCAATAACAAGGACCCTATACTAGAGTAATACAAGAATTTAATATTGTTGATTTAGTAACTAAATCGAGTCTATTTTGCAGAAACAGTTGGTTGGCCTTCTTGCATTAACTTGTTGTTGCTGTTGTCGTAGTTGTTGTTGAAGAATACAAAAAAATACCACTATTTGTTTCACACAACGGTTTCATTGAAATAGATGCCTCTTGTTGGTCAAACGTGATGTGCATTCACAGGATTCAGATTTGTGCCTGCATTCTAGAACAAGAATGTAGAGTAACCCAGGCAAGAAGTGCTCCACAGAATGGAACGTCTACTTGCTGTGGATGGGTAATCGCCTACCAATGTCTTGCCTACAGAGCATTAACAGACCCTGTTGTGGGGATTCCTGTGTCTAGATGTCTGAGGGCCTGTCAGGGAAGCATCTGTGGCTTCTCCGCTTTGTGGCTCCTCTTCTCTGAGCAAGATTCATTTCTTCACAAAGCCAGACATCTTACGGAGTCCCTTGATACGGTACAGTAAGCCATTGATAAAGTCCTAATATAGGGGAAAACACATGGTTGGAGGGAATTTTTTTTTTTATTGTTTATCATAAGCACAGCTTTGTCTCAAATTGTCTTATTTAACGTAACTGTATTCATGAATTCTCTCTCACAGAGGATGTTTTTGTTGGACTTGGTTTGGCTATTATTGGATTTTATTTGATTTGTTTTGCCTTCTTACCTCTTTTGGTTTACCACATTCATGTAGGAGCGCCTTTGGAGAGAAAAAACAGGAAGTTCAGTTTAATCTCTGTACGATTTCAAGTCAGTGGATATTGACTTGAATAAAAAGCAAAAGCAGTGAACGTTTCACAAACGCACATCTCATGTAATCAGTCCATCCTTTGAGGCACTTAAATCCTTTGTTGTAAAAATAATGTTGTGTGAGAATTCCCATAATTGTATAAGTACCCCATCTAATTCAACCACCATTATTTTTTTTATTAAACAGTTGTTTTATTTCAAATTTCAGGCTCTCACCCGCAGTTTTGACCTCTGTTCCTCATCTGACAAATCCAAGAGCTCGTCAATGTCAATTTCCAATTCAGGGATATCCTCCTCCTGAAAATAGGTTCAAGTCAGGTGATCAAGACAAAAGATCTGGCACAGCAATAGGTCACTTGTATACTGTAAATGCATTTCATTACCATGAGGCACAGGAGTGTTTCACACAAAGCCATGTGGACTGTGTGGGTGAGTTGACTGTATTTCCTTTCAGAAGAAGGTGCTTTGTCTGAGACCCACGCACGAACGCAAACATATTTCAGGACACAGTCTCTTTTGTTCCGATAGCCTGCAGTGCAGACCCAAAACTACCCAGAATGCACTGAGGGTGCACAGAGCCCCCTGTTCCCCCACTGCCCATGCTAATGGACACAGAAAAAAGAAGTGAGTCCGTGGCTCATTTGCGTTCAGTGCATCTTCTCCTAAGGCAGATCTCTGGGAAGAATTATATCCACACACATCTCAAAATCACATATGAGCGATGGGGTGAAATGCTTGCACATTACACTGGTTCTTATATCACTTTTTGAATAGTGTTTCTGACACTTTTCTGGGTGGATTTCATGTGTGACACATGTTATACATGCAAGTCAATACTTGGGACTGAATCTATAGTAGCTAAAACTATTTTCACTCAAAATAGACACTTCTGATCCATTGGGTACTGCAGAGAGTTGGTTTGATAATAAAATCAAAATGCAGCCACACAACACAATCTTTTTTGATAAAGCTATAGTGTTTGTGTTTTTCTGTACACCAAAAAGTTCTGCTGCAGTAACAGAAGTAATTCGTTATCTCAGTTTTTAAGGTATAGCAGACACAACACCACTATTAGAAGCTGGATATCTGTGAGCGCTGACTATCTCGGGCAGCTTTGATCAACAGAAAGAATTTGATCAATAGTTTGAGGTAAGCAGATCTGTAACTTAATTAGATAAAATGTCAGCTTGTGTAATGCCATTTTACGAATGTCCTCTTGAGTCAATCAACAACCATATAAAGACACACCAAAGAGCACCTCGCCTGTAAGCCTAGACATGATAGACTGGGCCTCGCAATTGATCATTATTTATTATCATCTATTATTCAACAAAGTGGATTTGTAATTGGAAGACAGAGGGGGGACATATCAAGCTCTTTCCTACTTCCTGAGAATCTGACCACTCCCCGGAGGGACCGAGTGCCTAGTGGGCCAGGCTCTGATGATTATTTGATGATGATCCCAGCAGCCTGCTGGATTGGTAAAAAAAATGGCTACTGCAGCATAGAGCCATGCCAGAAAAAAAAGAAGTTGGAAATGGATCTGCACATGATGGGGGAACAGTAATCATTAGTGACTGTAAACCTAGTTACCAAATGAGCACACAAACAGTCATTTCTGTACTTATACTAAATGTTTTAATTTAAATGAAATACAATTGTGGATGGTGCTGTTGTGTTTTCAGTGTATTGCTGTTTTTCTTTTAGAACTTTCATATCAGACAGCACTCCCAAAAGTTAAGATTTACTACATTACCAATCGAAGAGGCTAACTGGCAACCCCCTGCTAGAACAGTGGTTAAAATGGCTGCCATCTTTCAGCAGAATGAAATGGAAGGAAAACAGGTCGAATCCTGACACTTATCTGCTGATGGATGGGGAAACTGTGGGTGAAACACAAACAGTCCTGCACCCAATGCTCTCCCCAAAGACCAGACACCAGTAATTACAGGAGTCTGAGTCAACACTGACCTGTTTTGAGCTAAATTAGCCAAGCTTCAGAGTAGCAAAGACCACAGGATAACTAATAACTTCCATAGGCCCATATGTCATCAGCCGTGGCTCCTTACCTTAAGAAAAACAACAGTGCTACTTGAAATGTCTCCCATATATCCAGTGATGAGAGACAGGTGGAAGTGCAGTTAGGTGGAAGTGGAGTCCTTTCCGCTGGGTGTCTGCTCACTGAGATAAAGTGAATTTGAATGTATCTGTGTTTATCGTGCTTCCTGTGCCAGTGAGTGTGCTGCCAGTGCTATTTCATTCTGCACTGGAGCCATTGCCTATGTTTGCAGGAATGGTATTTTAAAATACACAACCAGTAGCTTACAGTTTCTCAGTGTTACCCATACAGAGTGTTGTCTATACAACTACAGAGGTTATAACTATGAGACATTATTCTATGTGAAATGTTGTTGGAGAGCAATTCAGAGATAATACATTTCTCTTCAAAGATTTTTATCTGTACGGCATAATTCAATCACATTTTATCAACACACTGAATTTTGGCACCGCAGTTTTTTTAATTCAAATTTACTCATGAAACATTTTAAGATTGAGGCAACAAATGCCAATCATGAGTCTTGCTAATGGAGGACCACTCACCAGGCAAAGCAGCTGTGCTGCGCTCTGATACAACAGAGATCACCACAGGTGATTATCTTTTATTGTGACTGTGACCCTGAGCCATCTATTTAGATTGTGTGACTAACTGTATGATTGCAATAATAGTGCAAGAATATCAGAAAGGGGACAAATTATGTCTCTGTGTGAAAATCTGAAAAAACTGAAACAAAATGCGTGTGAGTGTCACAGAAAGTTTTGATTCTTGTGCTGTTGGTCTGCTTCGAGATAAGAGTAATTCGTGGAATATCTTAGCTTGTTGGCTTGACTTATTGCTGGGGTTATCTTTATCGAGAACAGTTAGTGCTCGGAAATATCTTGGGATGATAGGACTGCCTAACTGGGAAAAAAAACAGATAACTCTCTTACACAAGAAATATCTCAGCTGCAGTCAAAAATGCAACACTTATCCAAATATGTTTTACTCCATTCTTTTAAATTCAGCTAACAGATGACAGGTGCTCTCAAGCAAGAACAAAATACTTTTGGGCCTCCTCAATATGTCTGAGACAATGAATTATACCTACAGTTAATCCACAGAAGCTGACTGAGTAGCGCTAGTCGTTTGAATGTAAGCAGCAAATGCATGGCAGATGAATGGAAACGGACATATAGAGGCCAAGGGGTCTGCCTGTGTTTGTCACTTGTCACAACATATCCCGAATTACAATCAGTTTCATCGATTTCAGAACCTAATATGACGCATGTAAAAATTAGAACTCTTGTGTTTGTAAAATCCCTCTCCATATTCACATTACAGTAATCAAATTATAGCCGTTGAAGCCCTGATGCCCTGTACTTCAAACTACTCTCCTGCTCTCATACATTTGATAAATTGCACACTTGTTCATTGCCTTCAAACCACAATCTCTGTTTGTTGTTGTTTTTTCTTCATTTTTTTGCCGTCTCACGGAGAGCAAAAAAAAGCAGACCACATGACATGAACCCACACTCTGTCTCCGGCACACTAGTCTGGCATTTTTATTCACTAGAGGACAAAGGAGCCGAGAATGTCAGAAAGCTCCACAAAAGACCACTCTGGGCCGGAATGGAAGAGAGAGAGAGAAAAAAATGTCTCCTGTTATTTGCTGTTAGATTATGCACTTTACTCTGGCACTCTCATGAAGTTACTCTGTGTTCTCTGGCGCAAGCACACTGCGTTCTTCAGATCAATGTTCCGTCAGGTATCTAGGGGGTTTATGATACCTGCTTTCAGCTTACCATACATGCTCACTGAGAAGATGAGGCAAAAGCATACACGTAAAAAAAAGAAGCTAAACCTGACTGAAAGCCGATAAGGTCAAGGTTCAGATATGGTCATATGGCATGCAGAGCCCCCAAACTCCTAGTGGACAGGACTGGTTAGTGTGTTTTTACGCACTATGCTTTAAATTAAGGATTTAAACGATATGCTGTTGTTCAATCGTTACTAAATAGCAAATACTACAAAGAAGCTCCAGACAGGCAGTCAGTGAAGACACCCAGTGGGAATGTAAGCTGACAGAATATTGGATATTGTTCCAGAACTGGAACAGTCCTCCCAGTAAAGGACAATGGCTCTGAGGCAGGCTAGAGCCACACACCCCACTGGAGGAAACACTGAAGGCCTGTCCTTCTGCAAAAGCTTTAAAGGTACAATATGTAAGTTTTGTTGTAAAAAAATAAAGAGGTTTCAAGAACCCCTGTGATGAAATATTATTGAAGGGACAGTGAGAACATAACATTATATATTGTTCCCATGCATTTCATTGATCAGACACCTTAGTTTCAGGTGTTCTTTATTCAACAGTCTCTATACTGAAATTACTCATTATGTGAACTATTATGAGTAGACATTTCTGAAACTACTGGTACA